>NW_016107652.1:2078065-2112158 GCF_001604975.1 Cebus imitator | reverse complement strand
AAAAAAAAAAAAAAAAAAAAAAGAAAGAAGAAGAAAAGAAAGATAGAAAAAAAGAATATAATTTCAAAAGCACATGATAGCAATGACAAAAATATGTGTAATGTATCTGGAAAGCACTGAATAGGGAGACCAAGTGCAAGAAAAATCAAAGAAGCCATGTTAGAAGAGATGATCTGGAAGCTGGCAACACAGAGGCAGAAGTGGTATAGAGAAAAGATGTACAGGCATAGCAGAATAAGGAACTGAAACCTGACATAAAAATATATGGTTCTAGGAGTAACCTGAAAGAAGTCTAAGGATCTTAGACAATTAATATGATCAGACAAAACATTAATTCATAATTACCTGTCAGTTCACCATAATGAACCTGTCAGTTCACCAGAAAGGTTTGGCACCTTAAATATACTTGTTCCAAATTGTGTAGACCTATGTAATTGATTCTCTCTATATTTGACTTGCATATGAAAATGCATAAAATAATAGAAATAATAAAATAAAGCACCAGATATTTGAGTCGAAGAAGTGGTAGATAGAAATAAATCCAGCAACGAGAGGAGTTTTGAGGGTGGATAAACCAGTTGCCAAGCTTTTAGGAATTTGAGAAACATGATTATTTCTGTACTCAACAGCCATCCCTTCATCATTATTGCCAAATGAATCTGACCCTAATTTTGTTCTGGACAGCTAGGTTTCTCCACTGCATCAGGGAATGAATCACAATTAATTAAAACTGATCGAAGTACTAGCATTTGCTTCAACTAAGTGAGCAGATTAGGAAAGAGAACGTAACCCCGGCTGACCAATGAAACTTAAGAACAATTCTGAAAGCATAAAGGGTATGATTTCTATGAAAAGGCTTCTCCTATTAAGAAGAGAAATGCAAAGAAAAACTATATCTCCTTTCTTTGGATGATGTTATGAAAGGACACGATGCATAGAAACTCTGCTGCCCTAGAGTGACCAAAAGCTAAACACCCAGAAATATATCCATGTGTCTGGTTAAAATGGAGCTTCAGAATTCACCAGTGCTGGGCTATCTCACTATCAAAGTTGCATAAAGTTCCCAGAAATCTGCATGGAAATTTAGTGAGAAACAACTGATGAAGGACTTTTTATGCCATATTAAAAAGCCTGAACTCCCTATTGTAGCCAAATAGAAACCCCACGAATTGAAGTATACAAAGTGATATGATCAGGAGACAAGACAAATAGAGCCTGGAGGGATCTGAAAGAAACAAGATGCCATAGATAGATATCTGACGCTCTGAACCTCATGTTGAAATTGAATCCTCAATGTTGGAGGTGGGGCCTAATGAGAGATGTTTGGGTTAGATCTCTCATGAATGGCTTGGTGCCGTCCTCCCGGTAATGAGTAAGTTCTCTGTTAGTTCCTGTGATTGGTCCCCCAGGAGCTGGTTATTAAAAAGACCTAGTACCTTTTTCCCCTCTCTTGCTTTCTCTCACCATGTGATCTCTGCACTCCCTTCTCCTTCTGCCATGAGGTCTCACCAGAAGCAGATGCTGGCACCATGCTTCTTACACAGCCTGCAGAACGGTGAGCCAGAAAAAAACCTTTTTTCTTTACAAATTATGTACCAGCATCAAGTATTACTTTAGACCAACACAAATCAATGAAGACACAAGATTAGTGGCAGGGACAACAAAAAAGTAATTGTTGTCAAGTCATCAAGACATGATGAGAGATGGAATATGAAAGGCAAAAGAAATTTCCCTGAATGGTTTAATCTTCGCATTCAAAAACTGTATTTCTCCATTACAAATGGAGACTTTTTCAGAGTTAAGAATAACCCTTTTCCATGAATATGTCAATACTCAGAATTATTTTTCAAGAAGTTCTGAAGAGATTATTTACTAACAACCAAATTGCGACTAATTTTAATCTTTCATATATATAAATACACTATAAATTTTGCCAAAATATAAAAATCACTGTTTAGAAATATATTGCTTTCAGAAATCACAGCATGCTATATTGAATGCACAGAGAGATAGACCAAATCAAAATCTGGTAGGATGAATTTGTCATTTTGTTATTTTTTGTAGAATGAAGGGAAAGTTACTCTCCTGATATCATCTGCATTGGAATAGGATTTTGAAATATTGACTTTCAATCAGATAAAGTATCTGGGTTATTACTCTGATTATAATATTTAGAATATGCCAATGGAATCCCCTTAAAATATTAAGCAACAAAACTGAGATAATTATGTTTACTTCAAAATGTTTTCATTTTGATGTGAAGATTGAACTTTTTGATACTTTTTTATACTTTAGCATGCAATAAACAATTCCACTTAGATGCTATGAGAGTAAAATAATACTTTTAATGTTAAATGAAAAGAACTGTCTTACATGCCTGCCTAATCCACCAGAAATTTTTTTTGTTATTAGTGTTTAAAATTAATGAAATGCAGCTAATTTAAGAGAAGCTGCTTTATATTATCTAAAATACAGCATCAGAAGTTTAGTATAACGTATTTATTTTAGGAAATTAGAAGGATCCTGAATAAAGATAGAGAAACAACCTTCAGGCAACAAGAGGTTGAACAGTTTTTGACAAATTAGAAGCAATCTTAATTAAGCTGACTTTCTCATGTCAGTGTAAGAAAATGTTTCATTTGGGTGGTAGCCAAATAGGTTTTGTACCTATTTGTCTACTAGTTGAATATTTGATCTAAGTAATAACCATACTCTGGAAGAACCACATAAATTTATTGATAGTGCCAGCACCCCTGTGTCAATGCTTATGCATACGTGTGCATGTATTTGTGTATATGCACATGTATTTGTGCATCTGTGTGTGTGTGCATGTGAGAGTGAGAGAGAGAGAGACTTTTCTGTGTCCTGTTCAGTGCTAGCACTGTAAAAAAGTAGTGAGCAAGGTATTACATGGCTGCTGTCCTCAGGGTCCTTGGCATCTAACAAAGAATTTAAAGTCATGAATGATGTAATGGGAATTTGTGGAGCTTCTGCATCTTGTAAAGCAGGAGAATACATATTATGGGATCTGGAAAGTGTTTCCTGTTACAGTTTAGCCAGAAAATTAAGTATCATTGGAAAAACCAGAAAACCAAAATGTATATGAGAGTGTTGAGGGTAGTATTAGGAGGTGTGGTGGTTAATACTGAGTGTCAACTTGATTGGATTGAAGGATACAAAGTATTGATCATGGGTGTGTCTGTGAGGGTGATGCCAAAAGAGATTAACATTTGAGTCAGTGGGCTGGAGAGAGCAGATCCACCATTAATCTGGTGGGCACAATCTAATCAGCTTCCAGTGGATATAAAGCAGGCAGAAAAACATGAAAGAGAGAGACTGGCCTAGCCATCCATCCCACATCTTCCTCCTGTGCTGGATGCTTCCTGCCCTTGAACATTGGACTCCAAGTTCTTCAGTTTTGGGACTTGGACTGGCTCTCCTTGCTCCTCAGCTTGCAGACATCCTATTGTGGGAACTTGTGATCATGTAAGTTAATATTTAATAAAGTTATCATATATATATATAAATGGGGCATTAGGAGTTGCTGAGAAAGTTCAGATAGATGGTGACTTGGACTAACTTGTTAACAGTGGCCATGGATTAGAAAAGAAAGAGTCAAAAGATTTTTTCAGTAACAGTGACTAGCCTCTAAGAAGTAGAATCCTAGTGCCCTTGGTGTTAGAATCTGGGTCTTACATATTCTTCATAGCTGGAAAATGATAATTTGCTGTTACAGTTTGACTGTGTCCCCACCCAAATCTCATCTTGAAGTCCAGGCTGAGGTTGTCTCAGATGGATATGAGGAACTAGTTAGGAACTGGAGTAAAGGTCATTCTTGTTGTGCAAAGAGACTGGTGGTATTCTGCTTCTGCTCTAGAGATCTGTGGAACTTTGAACCTGAGAGAGATTATTTAGAGCATCTGGAAAAAGATATTTCTAAATAGTAAAGTGTTCAAGAGGAAGCAGAGCATAGAAGTTTGAATAATTTGCAGGCTGATGAAAAGAAAAACCCATTTTCTGGGGATAAATTCAAGCTGGCTGCACGGATTTGCATAAGTAATGAAGACATAAATGCTGATCACCAAGACAATGGGGCATATGTCTCCAGAGCATGTCAAAGACTTTCAAGGCAGCCCCTCTCTTCACAGGCCCAGATGCCTAGAAGGATAAAATGGTTTCCAGGGCTTTGTTCAGGGCTCCACTGCTGTGCACAGCCTCAGGATTTGGTGCCCTGCATTCCAGCTGCTCCAGCCATGGCTAAAAGGGCAAATGTACAGCTTGGGCAGTGGCTTTAGAATGCAAGGCCCAAGCCTTGGCAGCTTCCATATGGTGTTGAATCTGCAAGTGCACAGAAGACAAGAATTGAGGTTTGGAAACCTCTGCCTCGATTTCAAATGATGTATGGATATGCCTGGATGTCCAGGTAGAAGTTTGCTGCAAGAGCGGGCCCCTGGTGGATAACCTCTGCTAGGGCAATGCAGAAGGGATATGTGAGGTTGGAGCCCCCATATGGAGTCCCCACTGGGGCACTGCCTAGGGGAACTATGAGAAGAGAGCCACCCTCCTCCAGACCCCAGAATGGTAGATTCATGACAGCTTACTCTGTGCACCTGGAAAAGCCATAGACACTCCATGCCATGAAAGCAACTGAGAAGGGGTTGTACCCTGCAAGCTCACAGGGGCAGAGTTGCCTACAGCTGTAGGAGCCCACCTCTTTCATCAGTGTGACCTGGATGTAAGACACAGAGTCAAAAGAGATAATTTTGAAACTTTACGTTTTAATGACTGCCCTATTGGAATTCAGACTTGCATGGGGCCTGTATTCCCTTTGTTTTGCCCAACTACTCCCATTTGACATGGGTATATTTACCCAATGCTTGTACCCCCATTGTATCTAGGAAGTTACTAACTTGCTTTTGGCTTTACAGACTCATAGGTGGAAGGGATTTGCCTTGTCTAAGGTGAGACTTTGGACTGGGACTTTTGTGTTAAAGCTGGAAGGAGGTAAGACTTTGGGGGACTACTGGGAAAGCACTTTCGGTTTTGAAATATGAGCATATAAGATTTGGGAGGGGGCCAGGGTTGGAATGATATGATTTGGCTGTGTCCCTACCCAAATCTCAACTTGAACTGTAATAATCCTCACATGTAAAGGGCAGGGCCAGGTGGAGATAATTGAACCATACAGGTGGTTTTGCCCATACTGTACTTGTGGTAGTGAATAAGTCTCACAAGGACTGATGAGTTTATAAATGAGAGTTCCCCTACACAAGCTCCCTTGTCTGCTGCCATGTAAGATATGACTTTACTTCTCATTCACCTTCCACCATGATTGTGAAGCCTCCCCAGCCACGTGGAACTGTGGGTCAATTAAATATCTTTCCTTTATGAATTACCCAGTCCTGGGTATGTCTTTATTTGCAACATGAAAACAGACAAATAAAGTTGTGTTGTTTCCTTATCAGAATAATGGGAATATCAATAGTACCTACTTTATTTGCTATAAACATTAAAGTTGACAGATATGAAGAATTTACAGTAGTCCCAGCCAAGCAGTATGAGCATTTAAATATTAGATTTATCTATTCATCATGGATTGCATTTGGGAGGTGTGAGGAGTCATATATTGGGCTTAGGTTTCCTAAAAGGGCACTGGGTGGAAGGTACTAGTGAAGAGAAGCTTTTGGAGAAATGCTAACAGTGGCAGTCTGAGCATGTGAACTTTGACATATCAGACACATTCAGTGGAAATGTCAACCAGTCTGATGGATATATGAGATTGTAACTTAGGAGAAATCAGCAATAGATACACATATTAGGCTCTCATCAGCATATATTTTCTGTAAAGGGTGAAGGGCTAGCACACACAGTAGAATCACACAGACCTGGATATAAAGTACAGCTGTATTACTTCCTAGCTGTACTTGGGAAACTCTTTTAACCTGTCTTTTTTTTTTTTTTCACAAAGTGTGGATAGGATAGTTTCAAATGAGATAAAGTCTTTGATATAGTATGCAGCAATTAACATCATCAGAGTAATCCGTTTCTAGGGATATTGTCTATTTGTCCTTGACACAGAAGCTTCTGTCATTACTAACACTGCATAGACACCAGCTAATTACTTGCACTCAGAGCCTAACAATGCTTTGCTTTTTAGCCCAGTCACTAAGTTTTTAAGGCATAGCAAGATTTGTCTGCGTACACAACTAGGAAACACAGGGAAATTCCACTTGTATTCCATCCTTTTCTAGAAAAACTATCCTTAGAAGTAATTGATGGTCTGGTAATATTAAGCAATCCATCTTTCTTGATACCAAACAGTGGCCTGTTAAGTAACACACCGTTAACTTGGCATCCCTCCCTGCCCAGACTTACTTTTTCTCAGCCTTCTGAAAAATTTAGACATGGCATGTTTTCCCTCAAGTTCCCCAATACAGGATATTGTCACAAGATAATACACTTATACAATGGCTATAGGGATATTGTTGCCTGTGTTAAGCAGGGTGGTCACAACTGTAGTCATGTCATAATCACTAAGACTTTTACAAATGGCTGACTGGAAGGTGCATCTATGATCATGGGTGGTAATAAAGATCAAAATGGTATGGGTCAATAATAACAATGGTTTTTTGGTAGGTCAAGGTTGGTGGATCACTGGAGGGCAGGAGTTCTAAACCAGCCTGGGCAACATTGTTAGACCCCATCTCTACTAAAAATAACCAGGCCCAGGAGGCTGAGGCAAGAGCATCTCTTGAAACTGGGAGGTGGAGGCTAAAGTAAGCCAAGATTGTGCCACTGCACTCTAGCCTGGGCAACAGAACAAGACTTTGTCTCAATAGTACCAATACTGGTAATAATAATGATAGTGATTTTGAAATGTACTGATCTCCATTAATGCCATGCTAAAATGAAAATGGGAGCCAGGTGCCATCTCACAGAACACTATGCATGCCAGAGGGCAGCTGTGGCAATGCTAAAAGAGACTCTAAGGTCCTACAGTTGCATTTGAGCTGTGCTCAAAATAAGGCCCAGCATCTAATTATAACAGAGGCAGAGCTGCAGAGATGTTTGCAAGAACAGTCTCAAAACATTTCCTACATCAAGATTAGAGTCTTTAAAGGAAGTGAGTCAGACCCAGGGACTTGGACTGCCTGATGTTATTGTTTTAAAAAATGCCTTGGGACATAAGTGGCTACACAGACTGCAAGGAAATGTAGGCTTCTTTGTACAGATAGAATTTGGGATGAGTTTTTGAGGCTTTTCCAATTCCAGGAGGAGGCATCCTAGCTCTTTCCCCGTTTCTCCATTTTTTTGTTGTTTCGGGGTGTGTGTGTGTGTGGGGGGGGGAGTTTTGCTCTTGTTGTCCAGGCTGGAGTGCAATGGCATGATCTTGGCTCGCTGCAACCTCTGCCTCCTGGGTTCAAGCGATTCTCCTGCCTTAGCCTTCCAAGTAGCCAGAATTACAGGCATGCACCATCACGCTCAGCTAATTTTGTATTTTTATTAGAAATGGGGTTTCTTCATGTTGTTCAGGCTGGTCTCGAACTCCCTACCTCAGGTGATCCTCCTGCCTCAGCCTCCCAAAGTGCTGGGATTATAGACGTGAGCCACCAAGCCCGGCCCTCTGTTTCTCCATTCGAAACTAAGCTGTCTAAAGCTTATAGGCGGGGCACAGTGGCTCACCCCTGTAATTCCAGCACTTTGGGATGCCAAGGTGGGAAGATCACTTGAAGTCGGAGGTTTGAGACCAGCTTGGCCAAACTAAAAAAAAAACCCATCCCTACTAAAAATACAAAAAATAGCCTTGAATGGTGGCACAAGCCTGTAGTCCCAGCTACCTGGGGGGCTGATGTGGGAGAATTGCTTGAACTGAAGGAGGGAGGTTGAAGTGAGCCAAGAATGTGACACTGCACTCCATTCTGGGTTACAGAGGGAGGCTTCATGAAACAAAGAAAAAAAGAGAAGATATGAAAGAAAGTAAAAGAAAGCAAAAAAGAATGAGAGAATGAACAAGAAAGAGACAGAGAGAGAAATAAAGAGACCAACAGAGAGAAAGAGAGAGGGAAGGAAGGAAGGGAAAGGGGGAAGGGAAGAAAGGGAGGAAGGGAGGGAAGGAGGGAGAGAAGGAAGGAAGGAAGGAAAGAAGTTCTTCCTTAGAGAAAGAAGGAAAGAAAGAAGGAAGAAAAGAAGGAAAAAGGAAAGGAAAGAAGGAAAGAAAGAAAGAAAGAAAGAAGGAAAGAAAGAAAGAAAGAAAGAAAGAAAGAAAGAAAGAAAGAAAGAAAGAAAGAAAGAAAGAAAGAAAAAAGAGAAAGAGAAGGAAGGAAGGAAGGAAGGAAAGAAAAAGAAAGGTTAGTTTATTGCCCTCATAAAGCTACCAGACCCTTAATTGCTTGCCACCAATGTTTTCATATTTTCAACAGCAGTCTTGGGTTTAAATTTTCTCACGCTCTGTATAGAGTAATGTCAGTCCCTTTGGGGCGAGCTTTGGCGTTCTTTTACCGCCTGCCACCTTCCCTGGGAAGAACACTGAGCCACTCTTCCCGAGTAGAGGTAGGAGACAGTGGCCTACTTCCCTCAGAATCATATCTTTACAAGTACAGGCCTGGGTGGGGTTCGTAGACTCTGGCCTTGGCTTGCCCTTGCCATTGTGAACTTCCACCTTACAAATGAGCAGGATGCGGCTGACTGGGGAGAGCATCTTGACGAGAGCCCCAGACTCAAGAGTCCTCAGCTTTGGCCTGGGAAAGAACTTCCACAACACAATTTTGACTTTCCCAGGAACATAGCCTTTCGCTGGGAGCTGGGTAAAGAGAGGGCCTTGTGTCCATGTTGGTTCTTGCCTGGAATGGAGTTTCCATTTTTCTGAGATGAAAGGAGAGACGGAGGAGCAGAGTGTGATTAAAATGCTACAGAATCCCTGTTCTTATGAACATTTCGATCTTCTTGAATAACATTTTCTTCTTCTTTGGCTGTACTGCCTTTAGGGCAATTTCCAGAAATTTTATTTAATTGTTATTTTATTCTTTAAAAAACCACAACTGTGGTGGTTGTTTCACTGGGGAGTGTGCCCCTGGAGTGCTTTCTGTGGCATTAGGAAAGCCATCTTGCACCCTGCATTTTTTGGATGTCTGGCGGTGGCATCAAAATTAATTTGAACCAAAACTCCTGTATCGCTTTGTCTTTTTTTTTTTTTTTTTTTTTTNTTTTTTTTTTCCGTTTGAGACAGAGTCACACTGTGTCCCCCAGGCTGGAGTGCAGTGGTACAACCTCAGCCTCCTGGGTACGAGTGATTCTCCTGACACTGATATAAGGACATTTTTATTACAGTTTGTTTTCTGGTAAATTTTTATTTTATGGAGATAGGGCCTTACTGTGTTGGCCTCAAATGCCTGACCTCAAGCCATTCTCTTGCCTCCACCTCCCAAAATGCTGGGATTACAGGCATGAGCCAGTCAAATTTTTTGATGGAATGAAGCTTAATCAATCCGCACAATGAAACGTATAGTGTTAATAGAGCCCAACTAAATTCTCAGTAAGACAACAGGTCTTTTTAATTATACATATAAGTAGGTAAAATACAGAATTAACATCAATAGCCTAAGACAAGTTATAGAAAACTCGTATTTAGAAACTAGAACTAGAATTATAATGATTGAAAAAAAAGTTCTAGAATGAAAGCATAAGAACTATAAAATTGGAGAAAAATTAAAAGCATAATTAAGCATGATATGGAGGCAAGTGACAGATGAATTTAACTCTTCCTTCCATCACTAGCAATGATTTACTAAAAATTCCATGGTCAAAAAAAAAATTAAGAATTAACTGCAGTACCTGTATGCTAAATCATTCACAAAAACAAATAAAAACTAGAAGAGACAGCTATGCTTAGGTGCTGGCATGCTGACTGTATCCAAAGGACAAGGTAAAGCATAAATTTTTTTGGTTATATTTTGACCTAGGCTCCTTCAGCTTACTGTAGACATGCAAATATAAAATGTATTCCAAACTCAGCACAGTAGAAAGCCTCTTATCAAGAGCACGGTCTTTTTGTGCTGTTGTTATTGCTAAGATGGCTTTTAAAACTTACTTGTCCTTCTTAAAATTCTTGTAATTCTGAGCATAGTTTTCAGTCAAAGTTAACATAACAGACGAAACTCCAAACTAATTAATAACCCTTAATTTTGGTAATTCAATGTTATTATTGAGAATAGGCTGTATGTTTTCTTCTCAGAAAGAGGCTAAATATTTCTTTGTGGCTATTACTCTAGTGTACCATTATGTTGGGCTTTCAGAAAGCTTTCTGACATGTCTTTAATCTTCTTATATATATGTAATAAGCTTATTTTTTGAGAAAGAAAACTAAATGTAGCAAAAGCCTTTTATTTCACATATGTGTCCTATCAACTAAAAGAGAAAAACAGTTCAGTGTTTCCAATTAGTTTTGCAGTAAAAACATTGGCAGAAAAATATATTAATTTAATTTTAACATAAAATTTTATAAAAATTTCCAAATAATTTGCTATTCCTCAAAAGCTTTTAACATTGTTATTTTATGTAATCATTTTGCATTTACTTTGCTGTTTCCTTTTAAATATCTTTTTACCCTTCATTCTTTACTTTTTATTTATTCATAAGTTTAATACTTTCTTTGTCTAGTATCTTGACTCAGAAATATTCAAAATATATTTAAAGACACACTGTAATTATAGATATTCATAGACAAATATCAAAATATCAAATCACACACAACTGTCACAAGTGCATAATCTACATTACTACTAAGCTGTGTTAGTTTTTGCATTTATAGAGGTTAAATAGTATTATTTCACAGGCAGATAAAAGGTAAAATATAATAATTGATGTTTTGAAATATTAAAGCAAAAAAATAAGATAGAAAAGGTATTCTAACTTATGTATTATACCGTTACACACACAAGTTGTTACCAGTTAATAGTGAAGGCACTGTTATAGTAACTGTGCTAAGTTTATGTGAGTTTCTACTTGAGTGTGTTTACGATACTTACATTGCAAAATAGTATGGCATATTTTTGGCCATCCAAAAAGCTGATTTTTCCATGTGGCCTGGTAGAATTATGGAAACAAGCATAATAGAATGTTCTTCAATCAAAACAACTTTATTTGGGCAGAAGTCCAGTCACAAAGACCCAAAAGGGTCTCCTTCAAGTCTAACAGTATGTATACATTTGATACAAATTTTAGCAGCATTTCTGCTATTCAATGCTATGAATGTATACACGCAATGCTATTAGTGTGTACTCCCCCAGAATATTCCTTATAATGAATGACTTAGTAGCTTTACAAAATTTTCTTTTATTTGGCAAACACATAATTAGAGTGACTTGATTTTCATGTGAAAATAAGATTATTAACTCCTTACAAAATATCTGGGTGAATTAGTCACTTAAGGGCCACTCTTTCTGATGGTCTTAGCTAGAATTCATACTATCTAAATATTTTTGAACTCCTTGCATGTTATTCTGACTTATAGTATTGGTGCTACACTGAGAAAAAGTTCCATCTCACTCCTTGGATGTTGGGCTTGGCATAAGGATGACAAAAATACACCAGTGTCAATTAATTATAGCTGTGAAACAAACAACCTGACAGTTTAGGGATTAAAAATATACCCAATACCCTGTGATTCTGTGGATTGGCTGAGAAATTTCTCAGCCAATTTACCTGGCCTTCCTCCTATACTATATGTATAGTATTCAACTGGGTTGAAGTTCAAGCTGGAACTTGAAAGTTCCACATGGAACTTCTGGAAAGTTCAAGATGGTCTTTTTCACCTCTCACAGTTGGTGCTGGCTGTTGCCCAGGGCAGCTGGCTTCATCTACCTTAGCCTGTCTTCTTCAACAGCCTAAACTGGCTTCCATGTATGGTGATTTTCCATATATGGTAATTCAGGAGGTCAAGGTGAAAAGCTGCAAAATCTCTTGCAGCCTAGGTCCTTGAACTCACAAAATGTCACTTTTGTCGCATTCTAAATTGGTCAAAGCAATATACAAGGCCAGCCAAGATTGAAGTTCAGGGAAATGGACTTTACCTTGTAATTTGAAGAACAGTAAAATTGTGTTGCCACATTTTAAAATGTTTAACAAACCCTTCTGGAATGACACAGCATTATAGACTACAGTTCATTTCCAAAAAGATTTTCCTTCCCACAATGTGCCTGTCTGCATAGCAGAATACAAAAATGAAAAGTAGAATGGGGACGAGCTTCGATCCCGACTTCCCTCTGGGTTAGACATCTTTGTCCAAATGTACAACGTGCACAATTTTATGTAATGGCTCTGCTTGCCCTTTAAATGAATTCCTGAGTCTTAATGGATAGTGTTAAGGGAAGACATTTTCCTGTGGGGGACACCTAGAGTACAAGGTAATATAAAGCATCTGGATACAAGAGAAATGATAAATTAGCCTTATTTTGTGCTAATTGAAAATTTTTGAAATAAAATTGTATATATTTATAGGTGTCAATTTTTTTTTACATGTTCAAAGTAGAGAATAAAAAGGACAGTCAAACTGTGATATATATTAAACAATGGAAAGAATTGAGGCTGTTAAATCTTGTAAAAATATGTTGAAGTGCTATGCAATACATGGCTTCACTGACATGAAATATTGTCCTTAGAAAAAGTGATTTGACTAATCCGTGCAGAACAATAGATTACTAGAAATTGCAAAGTGACTATATGTATAGTATTCCTTTGGAGCTCTGATTTTAAAAATTTATTTTAATCTTAAAATTTTTATTATATACTGACAAATTATAGTTGGATATATTTTGGGGGGTATGAAGTAATATTATAATTTTTGAATACAATGTGGAAAGATTGTCACGCGGCATAAGATTCATAAAATTATTCGACAATTATTTGTGGAAGATGGAAGTTTCTCAACACTGTCAATGATTCAAATAATAAAATCATTTGCTATGAAAACGGGAGGATAAATACATTTATAATACTGCATATTTGTCCATGCAACAAATTTCTCTAGAAAAGTTAGTAACCATCTGTTATTGTTGAATTTATGGAGAAAAAGGTGTGTCTTGGAGACACAGAAGAGACGAAAAAGTAGTTTTCATGTATACTCTTTAGAAACTTGAGTTTTCGTATTTTGTTTAATGTCTAAATAGGGATTATTTAAGCCCATACATATATTAACGTGGTACTGAGATTCTACGGTAGGGAGCAAAGAACATTTGCAATGCATTTTGCAAAGTATTTTATCTCTCGCTTTTCCCAATTTATACCTATCCAACTCACAAGCAAAACAACTTCTTCAAGTATCTTTTACTTAAGAAGAAAAGAGAGATTTGCCAGCACACAAAAGAACGTAAACGGAAATCACCCCTGCATCAGCGAGTGGTGGAGGTTTCTGCTGAGTCATGGCATCCTCTAAGAATTTTGACCCAGGTGGAAACCCAGTGGGCATTCATGAGATAATATTTTTCTGCACATAAAGCTAATTGGAACGTATGCAGCTTTACTCTGACCCTGGCCTCATTAGAACCAATCTCTAACTACTTCCATGGGTTGGGTAGTGCTTAGTAAGTAGAACTCTGACTTTTAATGCAGAGTTAAGGTAAAGCAATAACAAATTGTTGACTTTAAGATGGACAAAAATGGTAAAACCTCAGGATAAGATAGAGTTCTCAATTTAAAATCATTTCCATAGTTAGCTCAATTAGACACTGAAAGAAGAAAAAAGTCAAATCTCAAAGGCTGCACTGAAGACAGGAGAAAATAAAAATTCTCTACTTAGCACCTACTCCAAGGATATATTAGAATTCAGCTTGAAAAGTTTGAATTTCAACTTTCTTTTCTAGATTACTTAATAATCTAGATTCACTCTCTGTTTTTAATCAATTAACTCAATATCAGCTTACTGATCAAATGGATGTTATAAATAAACTGACAATAGAGAAAAAATGCCATTCCTGCTACAAATTACATGCTCTACTGTGAATGTTGATGACCACATATTATCACACTTTCTAAATATACAAATTATTTCTGCAAAGGATGAAGCTGCTCACACCTGCATGCCACAGATTCAACAAATATCTCAGTAGCCATGATTACCAGAGTCAATACATACAGCTTTGTGAACATCAGAGGATTGAGAAACACCATTTTTATAATGTTCACCCATTAGAGTTCAGTATCTGTGGTGAATCAAACCCACTGGCTCTTTAGGAAAGGCTGAGAGCCGTAAAGTAGGACATTAAAACAATAATCACAGAGACAGAATTCAGGCATATTTTATCTAGTCCTTTTCCTGCGTGTACATGTGTATAAGTAAGCTGGTAATAGTGGGTAGTGGCAGTAATGGGTGTGGTTGTGTTTCCGGGTTTTGGGGTGCAGGGGAGTGTTCAGCTTGCCCCCTGGTGGGCTATCTTTCCAGGCTCTTGGTCTCTCACTCACCCAAGAGTGGGAGATGGGACCACACTGGGCGTAGTGCCCTAGCAAGTAAAATCGGACCCCAAAGAGTTTTTGCAGAAAGTGATTTATTTAGGTAGAGAAAGAGAAAAAGGAGAGAGAAAAAGATGAGAGAGAGAAAGCTTCCATGAAGACTGTGGAAGGGGACCCAAATATGGAATCCCAGAGAGGAAAGCAGCTTCCACACTGAGTGGAAGGGGACCCCAGAGGAGGAAATCCACCCGGATGTGGGGGACAGGGACTATTAACCTGGGAGGAATTCACTCCTTCTCCAAGCCCCCTGGCCAATGAAAAGAGTTCCTTTAAACTTCTGCTGCTGGAGTGATTGAACTTTGATTTTTCCCCTGCACTGGCAGTAAATTCAACAGAGACAGTTAAGTCTCCCAGATGGAGGGTGGGGGAAGAAGGCATGGCACTGGGAAGTTCTTGCCCTAGAAACTACACCCTCTTGTAGACCTGGGATGAGAACACATTCCCTCAGTTGTAGCAATTGTGGTAGCGGATATGGATATAATTTTGTAAAGCCTCATACTCTTATTTGCAGTATGTATCTTATACTTGCCGCTCTCTGAACTAAGCAGGTGGGGAAATAGCAGCAGGCACTTTAGCCATGTCATTTGCCCTTGCGGAGCTTACAATGTAAACATTTATTATGATAGGAGATCCTTAAAAGAGTTATGTATCTCTAGATTCAAACATTAAAACTACGTCAGTGGCAATGAATAAAGGCATCAGGACAGACGTCAGCCTGGAGCTTTACATTATACAGTGCACGTTGCCAATTCCGTGACAGTCCTAGTTTTGAGTCCCAGTAGTGCTATTTACCATCTGCGTGAAATTGAAGCCCTTTTCTCTCTACGACTTGGTTATGTTATGTAAATAATAATAGTATTGACTTGAAAGGAATGTTGTGATTAAAAGAGAGAAAATGTGTCAAATACTTAGTATATGGTTGAATAAATGTTAGTATTTTCTATCATATTGCACAATAATCACAAACATTATTTTAAAGGGTTTATATCATTACTTTACGTGAACACACCATAAATTCTTCAACTACCCCTTTATCATTAGTTTCCCAAATGCTTGCAATTCTATGTAACTGTTTGATGAAAATTTGTCTATCATTTGATGGTTTCTATGAATATACAGAATCTCTTAAGATTGCACATTGCCCTGCAGGAAGTGTAGGTGAGATTGCATGCCTTATTTTCACTAGTTTTGATGATTCCTATTGTGAACCTCTTCTTTCCCTCATCTTATCCTTGGGTTGGCAAAATTATGGTTCCCCATAATCAAACAATGGCATGCCATTCAACATCATTAATGCATTGCTCTGCTCATATTATTTAATTACTTTATTTATTTACTGTTATCTGCTTCTCCGCCCTAGGAACCAGTCATTTAAATGTGTGCTAGATGAATACACCCCCTTAAAAAATTCCCTGAAAACACATAGTACGTACTGTTTTGTGCTTTGTTGTTTGTGTCATGTAACATCTTTAAGAGTTGGGTATATTGCAGTATTTCCAACTAGTTTATAGCTTCTGACTGCTTCATATTCAGTTATGGAGATCTACCATATTGGACCTGGCTATTCCTCTGACTAAAGACAATCAGGTTGCCCCAACTCTCTCCACCATGCTTTGACAAAAGACTCATGGAAGACAGTTTTCTGCTGTAAATACCTAGGATTAGGATTGATAATTCTAGGGTTTTACACCTAATTTCATTAAGTTCTCAAGAGTGGATGCAGTTTTTTGTACTGTGATCAACAGGATTCTTGTTTGTCCATGTTCTTAGCAACACTCAGTTTCTACATATTGAAAAACAGAAAAATGTGAAGTGGGTGGACTTAATTTTCATTTCTTCATTGCTTGTGAAGTTAGGCATCACTTCCTTTTTTTTTTCCTTTTCATTAGGTTTCTGTTACTGTAATCAACTCTGCATCCATTATGTTTTGCTATTGGGTTTCCTAACTTCTTACTGTTGATTACAGGATTTCTTGATATATTTTAAGCATAACATCCTTACTACTTTCAGATGTCACAGTCATTTTCTCTTATTTTCATTCTTTTAAAACTTTGTAGCATACTGGGTTGAAAATAAAACCCTAATCAAAACATTGTCTCTCCAGTTGTGTACATGTCACTGATGTTTTTATTTGCTTTATAGTTTCAGTTTTTCATTTCAGGTAATAAATTTTTGAACTTTTTCTTACATCTGTGTTAGAAGTCAGACATTTTTTCCCCCTAAGATGAAGCCAGTTTTCCCATAATTACCATTACTGTGTCCTTGCTCCACACTGACCTACGATCTTACCCAAATCCCCATGCATACCATTCTGTTCTAGGCTTTCTCTTTGGCTCCGTGATCTGTGCGTTTCTCCCCGTGCTTATCTAACGCAGTTTTTATTCCACAGCTGTGCATCTTGTCTCCTGTCTGGAAGGACAAATTCTTCCTATTTCTCCTTTCCTTGTTATTTGTCTTTTATTCTTTTATAACACTTTAGATTCAGTTTGCCAAGATCTCTAAAATACCTTGCTAGATTTGGAATAGATTTGACTATATAAATTAAAATAGACAAAATTAACAATTTAAAATTAATACCATCTATTAACATTTGCCTTTTACAAGAGTTTTAAATGTTTCTCAATAAAGGCCTTGTGTCTTCCTTCTTTGTTTAATTCATAAATATAACCTCCAGTAGGAATCCAGACTCTTAAATGATATTTTCTAATATTCACGGTATATAAAAACTGTGCTGATATAATTTAATTTGTCTAGCAAGTTTCCTGTACTGGCTTATTTGAAACGTGTGTGTGTGTGTGTGTGTGTGTGTGTGTGTGTGTGTGTGTGTGAAGTCTCTTAGATTTGTATAGAGGGGTGAGTGATTATATCACTTAAAAGAAGACAATTTGGCCTTTGTCTTTATATTTTGGTATCTCTTTATTCCTGGAATAACTCCAAGATATTGATCATCAGATCATTTTAAATCTAATTTGATAGTACTTTATTTAGAATTTTCACATCTATTATAGTAAATGGGACTATAACCTTATACTATCCTTATCCAATATTTAAATTAATGTCATAAGAACCAAATATAATGTATATGACATTAACTTAGTTCGGGTTCCCCCAAAAGCAGAGTTTGAGACAAGGAGGGGATTTAGGTGGTGTACTAAAATGACTTCAGGGTGGGGAGAGTCAGATAAGAGAAAGAAAAGCCAAATAAAAAGGGTTTGTTTCAAAGACGCTGCTGTGGGAAATGTGGACTAATTCTATTCTCAGCCCCCTGAGAGTTATACAGAATGCCTTCTAGAAATATCTGCCTGTAGGATCGTCAGGTGAGGTTCCTCTCTGCCAGACCCATTCTTTCACGGATTTAGGTTTGGTTCTGGGGACTGCAACTTTCCTACATTTCTGGGCTGCGTTTGTGTGTAGATCCCCCACATCGGAAAGCAAATATAGGGGTGAATACCTGAGTTGGGAGGTAGCAATTGAGTCTGAGCTTGAATAAAACTATCTAGCATCTGCCATTGATATCAGAGACTAGAGGTGTTTGCTAGAGTCTACTCCTTGTACCAAGACCTGCTTGTGTCCACTGTCATTTGCTATGTTACTGAGTCTTCAAACTTGAAATCAGTCTTAACACCTATTAAGAACAAAATGAAGGCCAGTAACTTGGCCAGTTATTTGTAACAAGCTGAAATTTACACTTCTCCAGTGGAGTTTCAGCCCTAATTTACACAGATCATCTTTCTCTTCTGTTACTCATTCTGGACTTCCCTTACCTTTCACTAGCATTTCTGCTGACCTAGGTGGCTTTCCAGGATAGGACTGTCATAGCCTTCCACCCTGAGTAGTCTGAATCCTTGCTCTCATTAGCGGGTGTTGCTGCAGTTGCTGATTCATCATTATGAAAGACGTCTGTATCTCCAACAGATAATCAGTGTTACAACTACATATGCTTCGTCTGCTTTTTTCCAACATGATTTCCACTTAAGTATGAGAATTTTCTTGTTATCAAATTTGTTTAGAAAACAGTACACTTAATACCAGCTTTAACATTTACATGAACCATAATTTAATGAATGTCTTTGATATTTCAAATTTAAAATTGTACTATTGATAAATAAACATTTGTATATATTTTCTTAGGACACAAATAAATATTTTATTGTGGAAGTACTGGGTCAAAGAAAATGGACATTTTTATAGTTTTTAATTAATATTGCATATATATATATCTTTCCAGATTATAAGGGAGATCACTTGAAATGTGAGTCTTAAAATTCTTTTTGACAAGCCAAAACAAAGGAAAGTGGTATACATTTTAAAAATAATTTTAATAAGTTAATTTATTCCTAGAAGTTTATATATGAGGCCATAAATTTATTTTTTTTCTTTTGGCAATAAGAGATGTGCACAGAACTTACTAGTTCTGATAGCCAGCACGATCTGAAGTCCAATGAAGACTTCGCCTGAAACAAACATGAATCTCTATTGATGACCGTCACTGCATTGACTTGGCCTTAAAGGTTAAATTTACTCCTCTACCACTTCTCATGGATTTTCATAAAAAAGAATATGATCTACAAGGACCAGAAGAGGAATTCCACAGTTTGTCTTATTAAATTTCCAAGTCAAAAACGTATTTCCTACTCTCTTAATTTCATATCAATTTTATAGGTGAAACAAAATGTTATTTTTAAAAGTAACAATAAAGCAGAAATCTTGCACAATAGTGAAAGGTGCAGTTGCATCCTCCTCAATTCCGTCTCCAAGGTCATGCCTCTTACATATTCACATAAAATATGAAAAACATATCCATGACAAGTGTTTCCAAGTATTTATTTTCGCTTATTGAATTTTTTCTCCATTTTCATTGAAACACTTCGGAAATTTAGAGGCACAGAGACCCAGAATTAGACAGTTCTAACTTCAGTCTAAATATCAATGCTAATTTGAAAAATGCTCCCTTTACATATGTTTTTAACCAATAGTAATTTAAGATCCCTTAATTTAAGTCTTTCTTGGTCTTTTCCAAAGACCTCTAAGTGTTCCTCTCTCTGTCACGTGGTCAATCAATACATAGTGTCATTGGTAAAATATAAAGCTTTTTAAAACGTACCTTCCCATATTTCCTGATAATTGTTATAGACAAGAAAAACAAGCATTAAGTGACATGGCTATTTTCATAAAGCTGGGCGAATATAGAAACAAGACTGAAGTACGATCTTCTGTTATCTTTATTTCCCAGGCTACTGTTAAGTTGCAATTGGAACACTGCTACTACAATACATTTGACAAAACAATTGATGCTCCAGACATTCTAAAGAGGCGTAAAAAATTACCTTCACTGAATTTTCTAAATATCATACTTTATTATCATCAGAAAAGATATTTTCTACCTCAGTTTAAAATCAGTGGCAATAAACCTCTGTTAAATGGTTTATATTGTAAGTTTGATTTTATTAAAAGTCTATAAAAGAAAGAAACGTGTCAATAACGTGTAACATTCTCAAACCTACTTTTAACAATAGTATATTCAACATCTACATTTTAAGGATCAAAATGATAAATTCCATAAATAATTTAATGAATGAAGAAGGATTATTCTTCAATATACTTTTATTCTTCTAATTAATAATTTTCTAAATGACCATCATAATATCCCATTTTCTTGACATCTGGGAAGAAATAATATTTTTCTAAGTGTCCAAGTAGCATTTTTTCCATAGCCACAAGTTCAATCAACTATGACTACAGGTGAAATCCACTTTTCTGTTTTTGTAAATAAAGTTTTATAAACACAGCCATATCCTTTTGTTTATACATGAACTGTGGCTGCTTTAGTGCTGCTACTACTGAGCAGTGAAGACAGAGAACATACTTCTGGAAAAGTAGGACATATTTACTATCTATCATTTTACAAAGCTTGTCAAGCACAGTTCTATTTTTTTTCCATAAAATTTGCCTCATACTTGATTTCGTTTTATATTGACATGTGCGTATGAAAGTAGTCTTAAACTGAGGTCAGCCTAAAACTTTTTTTTTTTTTTTTTTTTGAGATGAAATCTTACTCTGTTGCCAGACTGGAGTGCAGTGGCAGCAATCTCGTCACCGCAACCTCTGCCACCCAGGTTCAAGTGATTCTCCTGCCTCAGTCTCCTGAGTAGCTGGGACTACAGGTGTACACCATCATGCCCAGCTAATTTTTTTACTTTTAATAGAGATGGAGTTTCACCACGTTGGCCAGGATGGTCATGATCTCTTGACCTTGTGATCTGCCCACCTTGGCCTCCCAAAGTACTGAGATTACAGGCATGAGCCACCGCACCCAGCCAAACATTTTTATATGACAGATGGAGACAAATTTTAAGTAAACAGAAACACTAAATTTGATTTCTTGTTTAAAATCTGTTCAAATACTAATTACGTTCCCCATAATAATGAGAGGATATTTACTTCGAACAATCTCTTCAAAATGAGAGAAGGTTTTTGAAAGAGGTTAAGTGACAACTCAAGATATTGCAATCATGAAGATATTGGACGATACATCAGTAATGGGAGCATCAGCATACTTGGAAGACTCAAGAGTGGGTAGCTTCCCCTGCCCAAAGATGACTGCTGGACATGTTGGCTTTTAAAAAGCCTTCCTGAGTTTCAAAGTGGTGATGGGTTCCTAGAGCTGGAAGGTAAGGAGTGATTGGCATTTAACTGCCAGAAACAAGATAGTCAAGGTTACTGAAGTGGACCACAGGACCGCAGCAGTAATCACAAAAATTTGACCACAGAGCTCACTGGAAACTAAAATTCATCATGATATCCCTTAGCCAAAATTAATAAGCAGTGTATAAAAATTTCTAATTGATGAGTCTAAGTTAAAAAAAAGACACTGTCTTAAAATGCAAAATCTAATTTTCCTAATATGTTAAGAGATCCTGAATAAGGAAAAATAATCATTAAAAATGGCAAAATATACTTTCGAAGATTTCACAGCAAATTTGGGAAATACAAATAGCTGGTCATTTATAAGAGCTTCTTGTCGAATATTACATGTTGTTCTCAGAGCTGTAAGAGCTTCACAGTGTTTTATTAATATTTCAATTTTAATTAAGATTAAATTCAGTTGTTTTTGTGCTATTTACTCATTGATCAACATGTTGAAAAAGTTTGATGGAAGGATAAATTCAATTAAAAAATCAGAGTATAGTGGACTATGTATTCACAAAACAAATAATTATGCTTACACTCCTTTATCTGCATGAAAACATTTGTTCTGATAATGAGCTCTACCTAAAAGCTGAAATAGGGCTTCTGTTATCAGGGATAATGGAAAAATCTTTCAGAAAGAATCAGGGCATACAAAGAAGCATAAGGTGATTGTAAATCATTGCTTCCTAATAAGTAATTTTTGGTTATGTTGAAATTTTACAAAAAACATCAATAATCACACATTCTCCCAGGTTTTGAAGTAAAAATACAAAAAGAGTGCTATAGAGAGACCCTAAAATACTGTCAATACTCTTAAGACTCAAATAGAGAACGTAGTCATATCTGTGTGCAAGACTAATCAAACTTTGGCATTAGAGAAACTTCACTACCCAGTCCTAAGGTAGTTGTAGAATAAGACGCCTGTCTACCCTGAGGAAGAACCTTATTCTAGACCTACAGAAAGGGAGATACTTGGATGGAAGAGAATTCAAGAAGAGTTAAAAATGCCCAGTTAATTCTGCCTTCCAAAGTTGTGAGTCAGACAAATAATTCTTCTTCCCCTTCAAGGCCACTCCTGAAATACCAAACATGACTCCTACGAGAACGGTGAGCAGCTTAGAACTCTCTGATATGGGTCAATAAAGTGAATTAATTAAATCAAAGGCATTATGTAACCAAATTTAATGCTTACTTTCTCTTTTCACTTTCTATCCCAAATAATATTGGCACATTTCAGCATCCCAAAGATTTGTTAAGTGACAAGATACTCCAATAAAATTGCCTACACGTTTAACGACTCTCCAACAGAAAATATCCCAATAACAGAGCTACCCAAAATACAATCTTTTTTTCACTGACATATTCCCTGGGAGAAAGTAAGGTCCAAATTTTATGTTTCTTGAAATTAGACCTAAGCATTAGATCACAATGCTTTTTCACCTTTAGAATTAGAAGTCCAAAGAAAAGTCCTCCCTCCCATCTTATTCTCTGTCAATCACAGCTGGAGGTATTCTTGGGGTTTGGACAGTTTCAAGAACAAGATTATCATCATACTGGTCTCATATTCATCCAACTTAGAAAAGTCACCAGCTGCCTGAAGTTGACATTTGAGGTGAACGTGTGTTTCCATAATACCCAGTACACCATCCCATCCAAACTCATAATAAACCTTCAATAGAGACAGAGAAAACCAATTTTTTGGACCTTATAGGTTGCTAGTATGTCTGTTCCTGTACCTGGAATCAACCCAAATAGGAGAATCCTTCTTCACAAGGAGGTTCTTCAGCATCACGTTGGCATCACTCATGTATCATATATTGGGGTGGGGATGTTGGAGGTGTAGTAGGCAGTGCACCCCACATACAATCTTCTCTTTCAGAAAGCAGCTTTACAAATATTGTTTTCTTCTTGCCATGATTATAAATTAGCAAAGGGCAGCCCCAATCTCCAGAATTATGTGAAATAATTTCTGGCCCTTAAAATAGTGATCTGTCTAGTAACACGCCTGCCACAATATCTTGTGACCAAACATTACTAGTTCTTTGCCATAGATGCTACTGCCACCCCCTCTTCCTTTGGCAGTCTAGACCAGTGGATCTTGACCTGAACTAGCATTAAGACCCTCTTAAAGTCTTTAAGAGACAGTCACTTTTTAAGCAACACCAAGCTTATAGTTCTCCAGATGATTCTATGTGCAGACCAGTTTTAAAACTACCTGCTTAGTCTTATGACTCTTGCCTCTTAGCTGAGTTGTTTATTTCCAATACACATTTGTTTCAAATAGAAAAATCATTCTGAACAGATTCCTGAGAAAGTTGCTGTTGATACTTTTAAAGTCTGTGTTTCTCAGAGCAGGGATGATCAATATTCCTGCTCCCCAAGGCACCCTGTCTTTCCTTTTTGAATTCCATATAGTTTCAGGCATGTTACTCAAGAGAAAGGAAATGCTTATACGTTCACTTATAAAACCTGCATCACATGGACATCCACAAAATTAGTCACTGTTTTTCATTCTTAGTTGTAACCACCGGCCATGTAAATTCAAGGTTTATTACTGACCAGTTTCTTCTTCAGCTCTAAATCTGAAGTTGAGGGGCAGCTGATCTACTGCTTCTCTTTCAGTTTTAAACTAATAATTTTAAACTACAACTCCCTAGTATTGTGTGTGAGACATCATTTTGAGGGTGTTTGGCAACAAGTAGTAAATATTTTTTCTATTTCTCTTTCCTGAAAGGACTCCCCACCATCACCTTTCTCCTCGGATTTAGTGGTTGTTGATTTAGTTTGCACATTAGTATCATCTGGAGTGCTTTAAAAATCTTCATGCCCAGGTCACACCTGACCCATTTAAATCAGAATCTCAGGATGTTCACATGTGGGGGAAGCAGTATGTTTAAAGATCCACCCCCCCCCCAAAATACAGTCCTAAAGTTATTTACCAGAATGTATTCATATATGAGTAAGTGGTATGTTTTATAAAGCAAAGTATTACTGGTATGGTGTTACTGGTCTCATCTGTGAGAGCTTACTAAAGCTTTCAGATGCTCTCCGGGTCTTAAGCTGAAGCCCTCCTGCAGCCTACATAAGCTTACTAGACCATATGCAACTAGTTTAGCCATTATAAAAGCAATGCTATGGCAAAAGCCCAAACCCGATAACGTTCAGCTATCTACAAAGTTGGGTTATCTTACATGGCAGGCTTAAAGCCTTAGCATATTGGTTTTCTATTGTTGCTATCACAAGTTACTTTTAGAAAATCAATGGCTTTTAGCAAAACAAACCTATTTTCTTACAGTTCTGAAGGTCTAGTCAAAGTGTGTCTCCATAGGCTAAAATTAAGGATTAGTGGGTGTGCGTTCATTCTAGAGGTTCTAGGGTAGAGTCCCTTTTCTTACCTTTTCCAGGCTCCAGAGGCCACTGGTACTCTCTGGCTTATGCCCATCTTGAAAACCAGCCATCACAGCTGCCCGATTCCAACTCCATTCGATCATTACATTTCCTTCTCTGACGCCTCAGCCTCCCTCTTTATAAGGACCTCTCGTTACTAACATTAAGCCCACCTGAGTAACACAGGCTACTCTATTATCCCCACATAAAGGGGATTAGATTATTAGCAGCTTCGATTCCTCCTCGCATATAACAAAATATTTCACTAAGTTAAACCTGCTTTTTAGCCCATTGGAAAGTTTTAATATTTTAAACCCCCATTTCAGAGTTTTTGTTTATTATCTTCTAGAAATATTGGATTACTTCCAAATAGTGTAACCTCTTGCTTCAAATCAATATGACACTCATTTTATTTTTCAGGATAATCAATGCTAACTGTTTCAATACAAAAGTGCCACAAGTCTCCATGGGACAGTACTACAAAGGTATATTTTTTATTCATGTTACAGGTGCAAACTTTGTCAGAGTGGGCTCTGCTTGTTATGACAACTTTTTTCCAATTTATGCATTGTAGCAACACTGAGAGTTCAACTGTGGATGCCTTTAAAGCACTAGTGGATCAAAAGCTGTTGTTCAGGTGGTGTTGGCCTCTTCAACCATCATGTTGGTTCTCCCATTTGTTTTTATCAGGTCAAGGACAGAAACGTTTACTTGTTTTCGTGTCTGCATGTAGAGCACAGGCTGCCTAACTGAAATATTTGTTTAAATATGATAAATTATTTGAAGAAGCTTGTTTGGTTCATTTTCAGCTACGCATTATATTTATTTATACTCATTAGTTGGCAGCACTTAGGTTTCAATTACTCTTTACGATAACACTAAATATGATTGCCATTTTATGCATGTTTTCCTTCTATTTGAATTTTTTCTTAGAAAATTTCCTTAGGAAAGAAATAGAATTGAGTCAAATTGTGTGGGTATTTTTAATATCCATGGTACATGGTGCCAAATTGCTTTCCAAAAAAGCTGTGCTAATTTCCATTCCCAGTACAGAGGTAATTACGCCGCTTTCTCTGTTCTCTTGTCTCAGTAAGAAGTGCTTTCCATGGCCAAATAAACTTTTCCAAGCTCTGAGATTCAGAACAGAGTGTCAGAAAGCTTTTACGTAAAGCAAATAGTTTTTATACTAGTTTACAGATATCTTGAACTATAGACAAATATAACAGCATCATCAAGAGGAATTATGAATAAAATTAGATAGAAAAACTTTCCTTGTATTTTGAACAATATAGCAGGATGAGAAAATAAGAACTACCTCTCCTATTCCAAACAACTAGGACTGCTGGTTAAACTGTAACAACAACTAAAACATTTACATTTACACTTGTGCTTGAAATAAAAAGAAATTCCATTTTGCAGAAGCTCCTGAGCTGTTACCATGGCAGCTTTGGATGGGGAAGGGAGTCAGGATTTTCTCTGGAAATAAGCCTGTGTTTGGTTCTGGAGGAGCAAGAGCTATACACAGGACTCAGGTGCAGATGATTTATTCAAGGCTTTTCTTTAGGAAAAGCCTACAAAGATGCATATAAAGCAGGACAGTAAAGAGGAAAGGCTTTGCATGACACACAACGAAGACTTAGGCACGTAAAGCATATGGCACAATAATCCACACATTGAGGTTGGGACCTTTTAGACTCTGCCGTAGGTGGGGTATTGGCTGTGGCCTGAGGGTGCAGGTAGATAAGGTTTCAGGTCAGATGACTTTCCTCAAACAAAAGGTGACTTGTCGGATGGAGAAAAGCGTAGCTGCAAGTCATCAGCAGCCTGCAATCACAGCCATCTCCAAGATTTAGATACTGGTGAGGCAAAGGGAATCTTTGTAGGGTACCTGGGCTCTCCACTACAAGAACCTAAAGTTGGTGCTGTCAGTTTGGAAAGCATAGTGTCTTATAAAAGAAAACTAAAATGCTCTACTTATTAATGCAAACACAACAGTGAAGCTTGTCTCTCCTTACCTGATTGCAAAGTAGAGAAAAACCTTCCAGGAGAAAGACATACCTCAAGCTGCCTTTTCTGCCTGAATGTAGATGGCAAATTAAAGTTACTCACATTTTAAGTAAATGCTAGACCCAGAAATTCATATAAAAACGGATCCTGCTTTAGTTATACCATTGGAAAACTTTGTAGAAAAGAATGCAAAATACAAATGCAAAGTGGAAAATGACTTTTCCAGGACCAAAAATATTTGAATGTCCTCTGGTTGCCTGATGATTTGTAGGTAGAACACTGAAGATGAGCTCATTTTAAAAGATGAAATCCACATCAGGGAACATCTACCATGAGATTAGTAAATAGAAACCACACTCAGTAAGAATAGTATCCTCAGAATGAAAAAAATAATTGAACAATTTTAAGAATAATGCAACAGTGATATTTTCACTAAAGCAATAAAAGTTATAGCCATTAAGTATGAAGCCTTCTTCCTAAGCCAAAATTGAGAGAATTATGGGTAAAATATTAGCTAAAATAGTAAATTCAATGCCCTGTCATAAGAAATTTCTGAAATATCTGATTTTACATGCCTCTCTACCATTGTTCTTTAAAAAAAAATAAGTGAGTTATATGATTATTGGAATAGAAAGTGGTATATATATTAGTATATATATTTATATAGGTGTGTCCATGTATTTATACATATATTCATATTGGTATCTATAGATACATTTTGGTTTTTATACCTGAGCTTAATTGAATACGACTGCTTTCAAACTTTTAGAAAAAATGCAGTTATGATTTTAAATATATTTATTTTCATTTTATACTTTTGTTTATACACCTTAGCCCTTTCATTCCACTTTACTTCCATTTTCACCATCCCGAAAAATCCAGCAGGTAAAGAGCATTAGTTATCCAGTTTTTTTTTTCTATTCATTGACCTCGTGCTGAACCGGGTAATGCTTTTTTAAAAAAAAAAAGTGTTTGAGGATAACATCAACTTATAGAATATGTATCTTTAACATCTTAAGTAATGTCATATATATTTATATATATACATACATATATATACACATTTGTATTTTTATATATACATATGTGTATATGTGTGTATATATATAAATATATATTTATATATATACATATGTGTATATATACATTATATATGTTTATATATGTTTATATATATATGTGTGTATATATATAAACTCCAAAAGAATTCTTGGAAAGCCAATGAAAAGTACACTGCTGAAGACTGAAGGACTTATTTTGTAAGTAGGAAAGGAGTAAGTACCAATGACATGCATGAGCTAACAAGGGAATTTAAAGGTTGTCACTGTCTAGGATTGTTCAATATGCATATACAATGCATGCATTAATAATTAATATTTGCTTAGTGCCTTTTAAATATTAAGAATACCTCTGTGAACATGCAGTTGGATTCCCAGCCATTATAAAGTTTAAATTCTATGGAAAAGAAAAGACAAATAAATTAACAAAAATACAATATTTCAGGTGGTGACCGCTGCTACTGTGAAACTCAAAGCAGGGTGAATGCTGGCAGAGGGCGCGGTGGACAATAGTGATTCATGGGGGGTGGTCAGAGAAGGCATTCATTTAAAAAATGGTATTTAAGAAGAATAAAGGAAACGAGGGAAAGAATTATTCAGGAGAAGAAAGTTTTAGGCAGAAAAAGTACTTGGTATTTCCAGTGTTACAAATGTCAGAGGCAGGGAGTTTTTGCTATTTCTAGAAACATCAAGTCGGACAATGCATAAACTAAAGCAAGAAGAGGAGCAGATGATCCTACTCAGAACGGTCAGGATGCTGGTCAGTAGAAACCTTACACTTATCGCTTTCTGTGGACTGTACCTACTTTCCCAGAACCCAGAGCTCCCTTGCAACCTTTTCAGAGTCTAAACTTGTATGAGTGGGGACAAGTATGCCTGACTCTAAAGGAGGAGGAGTAATGTCTTTTCAGCCTCATCCTGCAACAAAGAATCTGAAGCCTCCAATTCTAGAGCCTTCCCAGGGTTCTGGACTGTAAATTAGCCAATTCATATTGGTTTCGTCCTTCTCTCTTCTGTTTCAATTACTTTTTGTTAATCTCTTCAGTGTGCTTAAAATTTGTATCGCCATCTCTTGTCTACTGTCTTTTTGCTTGTTCATTCTTTGTGTGTGTGAGTGCATATGTGTTTATTCTTTTATTGCAATTTTAGTAGAGTTTCAAGAAAAATTAGAGATTGAAACTTGTTCAGTGCATCAAAGTTAAATAGAATTCATACTTTTGACTTTTCTTGACCAATATTACCAGAGGCTTGTTATTTTATTAATCTTAAGTAACTAGGTTTTGTTTGTGTGGGCCCTCCCACTGTGGGCACGCGTTTCCTAATTCATTAATTTATGATTTTATCTTTATTTCCATCCTTCTACTTCCATTGTCTTTATGCTATTTTTGTTCCCCTAACTTCTTATATTGAAATATTAGATTATTAGATTTTAGACTTTCTTCTATTTATAAAAGTAATTAATTAAGATGAAAACATTCTAAGCCCTGCTGATGTATCCCATAGTTTTCTCTGTGAATATTTCAACTAGTATTCAGCTCTAAAATGTTCTTATTTTCATATGTATTCTTCTATAGTTTAATAAAATGTGTTTTAATTCATTCATGTAATTATATATGAGCATATGCTATTTAAAACATTAATCTCTAATTGTTTTGCATCATTGTTAAAGGTTTATGGATTGTATGAAACTAATGTTCACATTTGTTAAATTTTATTTTGTGCTTTGGCATGTGGTCAAATTTGAATATTTTTCAGTTGTATTTAAATAAATGCATACTTTTTCATTGGTAACTGCTAAATTTTGTGTTTTTCCACTAAAATGGTGCTTTAATTGTATTTTTCAAAATTTCTAAATCATTATTCCCTTTAAGCTCTTTGATCTATAAACTATCAGTAGAAGCATGTAAATATCTACCTCTCTAAATATACATGTGTTAATATGTTGAAGAGTTTTGCATCTTTATTCATAAAAGATAGTATAGTTTTCCTTTTAATAATATTTTACCTACTTTTGGTATCAGAACAATGCTAGCCTCATAAGTTTATGTGGAAAGAAGTAACCACTATTTTTTCATATTACTGAACAGTTCAAAAATTTATTGCTTTTTATGTCTTAGATTGAACTTGCCAGTACAGTTCTCTGAACTGGAATTTTCTTTAATGGCAGGTTTTTAACTATGAACTGAATTTTTAAAATAGCTACAGTATTACTCAGGTTGTGGTTTCTTGAGTAGAATTTAATATGAAATTGTTGTTTGTATCTTCTCATTTTATCTTTTAAAGTATTTGTCCTTTTTACCTAAGTTGTCAGATTTGTGGGCATAAAACAATAGTCTCCTATCATTCTTTGTAATATTCTCCTATCATTCTTTTAAAAATGTCCAAACATCTATAGTGATAACATCACTTTCGTTTCATATACCTATTATCAATGTCGTCTTACTTTTTTCTTAAATCAAATCAATTATATTGAGCTGCGTTCTCACCAAATTTTAAATGAAATAAAGTCTTTACTCATGTTTTTTAAATAATAAGGCCAGATTGGCAGGTGGTTTTGGAAGTCTTAGGTTGTTTTCTTGGTTTTTAATTATGAATCAGATACTTGAAAGTGTTAATATGCTACAGTGGATAATTACATCTTAAAAGAGCACTGTTTTTCCATTTTAATGCCCAATGATTTCAGCTTGTAAAAGTGTGGAGTAATACTTGAAAATACTAATGGCAGTAAAGAACCTGAATTAATTCCAATGAGATCATTTACATCCTCTAATCATTTCTGATGAGCCAAGAGGAAATGTAAAATATCTAAATTTATTACAAACAATTTAGCTTACTGATTATTGTGATTTACATTCTATTTACATATTTGCTTTTCAGAGCTAAATTGATGCCAACAAAAACCGTACAAGAATTTCTAGTAATTAAGTTAGAAATAATTAGTCCATCTTCTATTATCCAGTGCATTAGTATGGATTATCCCCTGCAGGCTGTGTGGGGAGATGGTATTTTATAGCTTAAAACAGTACATCCTCATCAGGATCCAATGCAGCTGAGGACATGGTGGAAGAAATAAAAAGAAAAACACACCATGTTCTTGCTCCTCAGCAGAGGTCAAATGATCTGTTCAGAAAATGGCTTCACACACTAGGATAGTTCCTCTCTACTGTACTGTGTATCTTATAATCAAACTTATTCTGTATTTAAGTTAAAAATCCAGCACTATGTTAAACTTCTGTCTTTGAAGGTTTGGGAGCAAATTAAAGCCATAATTCTAGACGGAAGAGTGCTCTACAGGGGACCATGTTCAGCTCAGTCCAGCCACTTATCCAGTGAAAACTGACATCCTCAGGCTAGTGTTGGTCACAACCCCAGACTTGGTCACATAGCCTTTGTTTATTAAATATGTTTGAACCTAAAGGAAGAAGTGATCTGTCTCTCAAAACTTCTAAAATGAAGATTACTGTCACATGTATTTAATTTTGAGCCTGGATATCATAAAATACATAATTTCTTTACACTGAACTTAAATTTGCCTTCTCATACCTTTGACATCTCTGTGCTATTCATATTCTATCTCCTAAAGATGAGCAAAGTCCCTCTAATCTCTTTCCAAATCACACAAAAAAATTCTGTTGAAGAGTTTTGCATCTTTATTCATAAAAGATAGTATTCAAAGATAGTTATCAAATAATATTTTTCATGTCTCTGATTGCTTAGATTTTTCTTGATATACAGTGCTTTCAAGAGTCCTCATTTTCTTGACTTATTTTAAAGTTATAACAGGATTTGTCATTTTCCTTCTTAAATTGTGGTACCAAAAATATATATATGTAATACAGTAGCCTCTCTCAAGTCTAGGAGTTGAGAAATTCCTGAAAACTGTGAAAGCACAGATTAAACATATATGACTATGCTATAAAATAAAAAGGTTATATAGGACTTAAATGACCAAAAATGACTTTTTATTCAACTCAAGTTTTTTTCCCAATGGTTATCTTGTGTAACTTATCACCCAGAATCATTTATCTGTAAAGACTACAAAGGATGTTTCCTGTTAGCTGCTTTTCCAAAAATGGGGTCTGTTATGGGTTAAATTGTGTTCCCCCAAAATAGATATATTGAATCCCTGGTACCTGCGCATTTGGCTTTATTTGGAAATGGAGCTCTTAGAAATGCAATCAAGTTATTAATAATAGGTGATCATTGGAAGTAGGGAGAGCTAACCTAATATGACTTCTTATCCTCTAATAAGAACAAAACTCGGACACAAGTATACAGGAGAATAGCATGTGAAGACAGAGGCAGAGACTGGAGTGATCCTTTTTAAGTTAGGAAACCCTGAGGCTACCAGAAGATGAAAGAAATGGGAAGGATACACCCCTGAAGGCCTCAGAGGGAGCATGGTCCTGCTGACTGCTTGGTTCCAGGCATCTGGTCTCCGTAAGTGTGAGAGTATACATGTCTATAGCTATAATCCTCCTAGTTTGTGGGAATTTGTGGTGGCAACCCTAGCAAAATAATAGAGGGTCAAAGGACTTATGAACAAGCAACTCAATTGCTACAGTAACTTAGTTAAGAAGCTAAAAAGAAGTCTTCCAAAATTTTTAGGATGTCGTATTCTATTTCCTGATATCATTAGCTAGGGACATTTTCCAACTAGGGGCTTTCATTTTTCCTGAAGTTGGCAATCAATTGTGTTAAATAACAGGGGCAAGAGAAGGCTTCACAAAAGAAAACTGGATGGTAGAAGGTAGAACTGAGATAGAAGAGGCACTGTCATTTTAGGTCTTGACCTCTTGGATCTAATGAGCCAGAAATATAACTGATACAGGCAGGAAGCAGGAAAATACTTGGTAAAAGAGGGTGGTTCCCAGCAAAGGCCCCACCCTCAAGCCTGGAAACTTGTGGCCCTAAATGGGAACAGGCATTTCTGTTTTCATGCCTTTTGGCCCAGCTTGGCCCCCCATCCTGTACCCATGTAAACCCCAATTCCCAGCCTCCACAGCAGAACGACAGAGGAACAGAAGAGCAGTGTGGCAGAGAAGGAGAGAAGAGAAAGGGTGTTTGAAAATTGAGAGGCGTTCATCTGGGTATGGTCAGAGAGGAGACTGCCATGGGACGGCCAAACTCCAGCTGAAGATCATCTTCACACTCCACCCCCTTTCCAGCTCCCCATTTATCCCACTGAGAGCCACCTCCATCTGGCAATAAAATGCCCTGCATTTACCATGCATCAATTTGTTGTGTGACCTGATTCCTTTTGGATGCCGAACAAGAACCGAGGTACCAAGAGGCCACTGAGCTGGTTAACACTTAGCCATCTGCAAATGGCAGAGCTAAAAGAGTACTATAACATGCTCAAGGGGCTTCAGAATTCACAGGCAACCACCCCTAGATGCTACTGTGGGCCAGAGCCCAAAAGTATTCGCCCTAGCTCCTGCACCTGCTCATCTGCATGCTCCCTCTCCCATAAGGGATTTGATCACCAGGCAGCCAAACAGGCTAGCCACACCCTTGTTGCAAGTCCTGCAGCAGGGTTTAGGAAACTCTCCTGTTTCATACCCATAGTTGAAGGTAACTTTCCATTATTTGTGGTTAACAATATCTTTGCAGTTTTCTAGGTTTCATTTATTTACTCAACTCAAGTTTTTTTCCTGAAGGTTATGTTGTGTAACTCATCACCCAGAATCATTTATCTGTAAAGACTACAAAGGACGTTTCCTGTTAGCTGCTTTTCCAAAAATGGGTCTGTTATGGGTGAAATTGTGATATTTTGTTTATTGGTAATACTGAATAGTTAGAAAAAATAGGGGGACATGACATTATGTAATTTTTTAATGCAAAAATAGTGTTACTTGTTCTTACAACAAAAATGATAGCTGTATGAGGTAATTGCTTAGACTTAACTTACACTCCATAATGTATATATACTTGAAACCATCATGTTGTACATACTACATGCATATAATCGTAACTGTCAATTAAAAATATTAATAAAATACATCAATAATTAAGAAATGCTGCTCTGGCAGTGGACTATGGGATAAATGAGAACAAAGAGACACAGATCTGGGAAATAAATTGTGTGGTTGTTGTTGTTAAGCTCTAACTGAATGAGGTGAGAACTATAATCTATAGAAATAAGCAACAGGCTTGATTTTTATTTTTATTTTTATTTTTTCTCCATTTATTTATTTTGTTGCATTTTAGGTTTTGGTGTACATGTGAAGAACATGCAAAATTGTTGCATAGGAACACACGTGGCAGTGTGATTTGCTGCCTTCCTCCCCATCACCTACATCTGTCATTTCTCCCCTTGCTAGCTATCTCTCCCCAGCTCCCCACCCCCCGCCGTCCCTCCCCTATTTCCTCCCAACTGAGCCCAGTGTGTAGTGCTCCCCTCCCTGTGTCCATGTGTTCTCATTGTTCAACACCCGCCTATGAGTGAG
>NW_016107652.1:2048485-2072890 GCF_001604975.1 Cebus imitator | reverse complement strand
CTTTGCTGAGCTGCTATGGGCTCCGCCCCGCTGCGGAGTGAACTTCCCTGCAGTCCTGTTTATATGGGTGTAGTTAGAACTGCTTTGGCGATGGTGGCCCGCCTCTGTTGAGGTGGAGTCTCTCTGCTGTGGCGGGTTGCTTTGGCAACGGAGGGCTGCCTCAGCAATGGCGGGTTGCCTTGGCAATGGCGGGCTGCCTCAGTGTTGGTCGACTACCACGGTTGTGGCTGGCTGCCTCGGTAATGGCAGATGCCCTTCCCCCACAGAGCTGGACGGTCCTAGATTCAGCTTCGCTTGCTGTGAAAGTCTCAATCCAGAGTTTCTGGTTGCTTTTCTTTTTGTGGGGGTGGGACCAGCCAAGCCTGATCCCCTGGCTCCCTGCCTCAGAGACTTTTTTAAGTTGATGTTCCAGTCGCCTGTTGAAGAGGCGCCAGCCTCTGTTTGTTTTCCCCTGCCGCCACACACTGCACTGGCTTTAACAGCAGCACTGAGGTTTGTGGCGCTTTTTTTTTTTTTTTTTGGCCTGGAATCTACTGTCCTGGTTCTGTGCTCAGTCCCTTTTTTGAACCGGCGAATGGGCGACTTCCCGTGGCTCCAATCACCAGCCAAAAGGGCACCCAGACCAGTGTATTTTGTACGGAGAACCACAGCTCTGGGGCGCCGACAAAGCAGCCGCACGGGGCAAAGCAGCTGCGCCGTGCTGGCCGAAACAGCTGCGCTGGCGATCGTGGAGCTGCTCCGCCCGGGAATTTCCTAGTCTATGGGCAATAAAAACGCGTTGTCCACTCACCCTCTGTGCTTTCACTGGGAGCTGCAATCCTGAGCTGTTCCTAAATGGCCATCTTGGATCCTCCTCCCAGGCTTGATTTTTAGAGAACACAATCAGTACTGAAGGATGCATGAAGTATTTTTAATGTTTTAAGAAAATAAAAGAGAAAGAGAAGCTTAACATTTACTCATAGGACTGTTAACACTGTTTTCAAACTTTCAGGTTTGTTTGGTTTTGTCTTGAGTGAAATGAACTTTGTTTTTAAACCTTGAATAACTAATGAGAAACATAAAATGCTTTACCGCCCATTCATTTTTAATGAGTAAAACAGTGTGTTAGGGGAAAATAACAGAAGGGCTTTTGATGGTAGCAGCTCAGGGTCATTGGCTTAGGTCTGGTTCATTCTCCCCGTGCTTACTCAGAGGTGGTCTGATCCCCGCAGCCTGCTCAATCAGCAATCTCAATTACAGGGAGAAAGAAAACCAAGGTTATTTCTTCTTGCTTTACAAGTGAGAACAATTTTCATTTCAGAGAAATATGTAACAGCTATTCTGATTTCTATAAGGATATGTGTATATAAGAGTTAAAAGAATTACAAGAGTGATGTACTTTATTTATTGCCAAAATATGAAGCTAATTTATATTCATTTATACTGAAAGTAGGACACACTTGACAGCTATTAATCCATACAGTAATTAACATTAGCTTTGCAAGCTGAAGATAATATAAAAAGCTTATGCTGCGATATAAAAGCTTTCAATGGATCATAATTAACACACAACTTTAGTTTCTGATTAATCATTTTTTTCTTAGGTTGTTTTATAGGTTATGCCTAAATAATGAAAAGGAATATAAAATTTTGGTACTAAATGCTGGAAGTTCAAAAATAAATTATAATTTTACTTTGCTATTATTTTTCATATATTTATTAGAGCTTGGATGGCTTTATATGAGATTATTATTACCACAAGGCCTTATCCAACAAAAAAAGTAAAAATTAAATTGGTGCTTTTCCTTTCTTTCTAGAACTCTAAACAACTTACTAAGAGTGGTATAGGAAAATTTGAGTCTTAAATTATATTTAATACTGACTAAATATGTACAGGCTTCTCATACTCTGATTACTGTTTTTCTAAAATATATTTGTATTTTTAAAAAATTTCTTTAAAAACCTATGTCAATATTTTAAGAAAATTTAAATGTGGTGACAATGAAAATCATGTCGTAGCATGTAAACTGAAATAATTAAATCAGTATTTTTTTTCTAAATAGGATATATTTGCTAATTATTACTAAAATTGTTAAAATACTGTTATATTCAGAATTCCCCTTTGTAATACTAAATATCACCTAATTATTTTTATTTGGAATATTAGAAATACCAACCAAACTTCTTTTGAATATTAACATTATTTGTAAAATGGCTGAAATAAAGATTCTATTGTCTATGAGAAGATGACATCGATTTCTTTACCTGTGGCTCCAGAGATACTAATAAACCAAGTTCTAACTTCCTTCTTACCTACCACAGAAGATACTGTCCTATTTCATGTGGATAGATTATATTCCTTAGTCACATTAAATTAATACCACTCTTTCAAAAAAGAATTTACATGTCATAAATTATTACTACAAAACAACTGAAAACCCTACAAAACCCTACCGAATTGGCAATGAATTTGAGGTATTATATATTTTCTTATTTTTATCTTTTCAATGCAATTCATTTTCAAAGTTCTTAATTATTGATTCACAGCTCTCTGACTGCTAGTCAGCCTAAATACTGATTTATATTCCTGAATAAACCTCTTAGCAACTCACTTGAAAATATTTAGTTCAGAAGTTCCTTTAATACATTTTAGCTTGAAGTATAGGCCCACTGCTAAAAGAGCATAATGCCTATTTAACTTGAGTTTATATCTGGATTTAAAACAACAAACCATAAAACCCAATTATTTAAAACATAATATTGCTTGAGCAAAAAATTCATATATATCAATTTATTGGTGATATTTTTGTCATGGTATGATTGATATTATTTCAGTAAGTACTAGGATTTATTGACTATTTCAGTGGAAACCATACAGGTTAAAAGGACTACAGCATTGCTTTACTATTAATAAGTGTTCTGCTTCTAGAAAGTCTAAGAGAATCCATAGTTGGAACATGAAGACGAGCTACCTTGTTCCAATGGACTGTGTATGAATATGGGCCTTACTATCTGGAATTTGGGGATATCAGAACAGGTCATGATGCCCACTAGCAATATGTCCCCTCAAGATTGCTCTCTTCCTTTCTCACATCACAGCCTTGGGTCCCTTTATTTGGTTCTCTAATGTTTTTAACTTTCTTATTCTACCTGAAATTAATGCCTCTTCTCATTCTAACTACCCCTTGCATCTTGACAATCCTTGCAGTTGCAATTTGGGAGTTAAAGCTAAATTGTTCTTTTTCCCATTGACTTTGACCTTGGCATAAACCTACACCTGGGAGGTAAAGATTTTCTTAGATGTATGGATGTTTAGATTCTCAACTTCCACACAAACTCCTTCCCATCAGTTCCTTCTTCCATCTCATTCTTCCCAATTCCCCACCTCTAACACTGAAAAACAAGTATATGCTTCTTGGCCATCCTGAGTCTTCTTACCTTGCATTGTCATAAATATTAAAAACCCTGAATTACCTAAAAAGAAACAATTCCAAATATTTTTAATTTTAGGAAGACTCACTTTTCATTTTTTGAGAGAGGGAGAGAGTTCCAGTCTGAATGAGAATGAGAACTAGAAGAGAGACTGTGGTCATAGGAATCTATGTTAATACAAATATTTAGATTTTAAAAATTTGGCCTTTTTATAATAAAAAGAAGGCCTCATTTGGCTGATTGCTTAGACAATGAAGACTGGGTTTGCCACTTAGTTTATATGGAAGATATTTTTGATATTCATTGAATTAAACTTATAGCTCTAAAATTTCCCAGAAAATATATTTAAGCATGTGATAAAACACATATTTTAATTAAAATATATATAATGGAAAAGTGTGTATTGAGATTTAAAATAATTTTCCCAAATTACCTAAGTATTTGAATTTATAGAGAAGTTTCTCTAAATGGGAAATTAACAGGTACAGTATACTTCCAAGGAACTAAACATGTGACTGACTCTAATTACATTTAAAAGGCTCTTTTTGCATTTTTCTTCAACAAAACTGAAAAGATCAGTTAAATAAATTATCAAGTAATAAATCTATAAACAATAACTATAATATTCAGTGTATGCGTCCTTATCCTATAACTCCAACAGAATTCAAAGCATTGAGTGAAATGTTATAACAAAACACCTTCCACTCTCATTTACATAAACAAATTTTTACCAATGCTAGCACCTGTAAAATATATAACTATAAAATTTATCTCGTCCTTGGTTGTCATTCTAGCAATAAGTATTACGATTGCCCCCTCATTAAGAAAAGCATTTTAAATAATTATCCACTAGAAAAATGTATAGCATTCTGTATTGATTTTATTAATACTATATTATTAATAATTGAAGTGAAAAGTCAATCTGGATAGTTTATTTTAAAATTTGGAAACTTCTAATCATAGGAATAGGAAGTGAATTTCAAGGGTGTGTGGAGTATGAATGGAGAATTGTTCATTTCAGGGGCATATGGTACAGATTACTTTCTGCTGGGGAACAGGAGTTTTAGTACAAGTTTTAAAACAAAAGGAGATGTCGTAAAGTTGACACCTATTAAAAAGGTGCTTGTTTATGTATTTCTAAGTGAACAATTATCATTATCAAATATCATTATGGCATTAGATTACATTTATACATATAAATACTAAATGTAAATTTAAATGCAAATACACATAACATATTGGGAATTACATCCTTTGCAAGTATTTAAACTCATGGTTAAAGTTTTGAAATGTCAGCTTAAATTTTACACGAGTGTGCGTAAGTTTTCTAAAATACTTAATCACTATAAAACCAAATTGTTTGGAAGCCAATGTGGCATACACATCTTCTTATATTTACTGTTTCTTGTTACAATTCAAGGCAAGTTGATTAGTCCTTTAGTCTGAATTTCTTTAATTACCATCAAAATTTAAATATACAGTAGATAATTATTTCCTGGGATTCTACTTTATGAAGGAAATGTGGGCTTTGTGTACCATTTGTTGGATAAAATTTAATTAAGATGCTGTATTCTGTCCCATGGCATTCTCTACACTCTTCAGAAGAAAAGTTTAATGTTAAAATAAAGACAAAAAAGCAGTAATTATTTGTTCTAAATGCAGGGTTGTGTCTGTACCTTTGTACTTTATTAGAGGAGATTAGCTTGCCAAAGAGACAATTTGTATGATTATTATATTTTAAATAGGCCCTCCTAACCTCAGTTACTAAATGCAAAGGAGATGCTGTTAATAAAACAGTAGATATCACCCATAATAGTCACAATTATTGCTTTTTATGTAAATTTTGAGCTAATTTAAGAGCCATATTAGGATAAATTATCTTAATGGAACTACTTAATATGTACATCCTAATTGCCCATTGGCCATGTTTATAATTAAGATTTATGCTTTAAATTCTGTGTGATAATTCCTACTTTGATTTTATTCCATGTCATGAATAATATAAGTGAAATAATGTTTTGATGTTTTAAATTACATTTTAATTTTAAAAAATTAAAAGTAAGAATAGGTCAAGTTTTTGCAAATAATTATTCTCAACATACTAAATGGAACACTTATTTGTTTGGAGGCTATTTTATTTTGTGATTATAGTATCAGTTAATGTTATTCAATTAAAAACAAACAAACAAAATGTCAGAGGTAGCGTAGGCTACTTTAGATCTCTTCTGCTTCAAAGGAAAAGAAATATGAGTTCAGTCTTTTCAGTTAAACTACATAATGGTTTCATCTTATTCTCAGAGCTTCTTGTAAATATATCTGTCTATAATTATGAATAATAACAGCTTCCAGATGTATACCCGAGGGCATTTTGCCATTCAACGCAAACAACATTCCAATTGTTATATTCTGTCAACTCAAATTTAAGTACATTGTACAATGTTATACCACAAGCAAGAGGCAGATCCAAAATGTAAAGAAATGCTCATATGCTCCAAAGAATAGCTACACTAATCAGTTTCCAGTGCAATCAACAGACTGAATTTCAAAAGTCAGATCTTAAGGTCATTTAATCATAAATTCAACATTTTAAAGTTGGATGAAGTTTCTAGTCTCCTGATACATTTCAACAATATGTAACAGGATTTAGATATTCAGTTTTGTAAAGCAGACATTTTTCTCTTGCATGGTATTCTAAAGGGCATTTAAAATATTATGATGACTGCAATATGTAGATAAATGTTTAATAAAGGTGGTAATAGTTGCCTCATCACTCAACTTTTTTGCTTGGCAGATACAAATAGCTTTGAAGATTTTTTTTTTCTTCAGATCAGAGAACAAAAACAAAGGGGACACTTTTATATTTCCCACCCAATCACACCCAATAATAACCATTGTCGCAGTTTATGTACAGGAGTGGACTCAAGTCAATATAATTTATTTCATGAATAGAATATAACAAAATAGGAATGTTTTGAAATTCAGAGTGTCCCTCTCTAGGCCAAACAATATTTTTTTCACATAATCACAACGTGATAAAAATTTTAATCACCAGGAGAAAAAACGAGCAAAGAGTTTCACTTTCTCCTTATTTTCCTTCAGAGCACTGATAAGCAGAATTCAACTATCACCTGCACTATAACATTCAGTCTGGTGTCTACTAGCAATGTCTATTTCAAAGAGTTAGGGTTGCCACTTAATGACTGAGGGTAGATGACAAACTATTACTATAGTCTATTGAGGTTAATACATCAGAAAGTGTGAGAATTTTCTAATTCTATTTAATTACGTTGTCCATGGCAGAATTAGGGCCTAAGTTAAAATCCAATTATAAGTTTCTTTGTGTTTTGGGGTAAGAAAAAAAAAAAAACACAAAAACCTTTTTTTCCTTTTCTTAATAGAATGCCAAGGAATAAGATTCTTTTATAAAAGAATATCTGGAGAATTAATAGACGGTGTTAATTTTTCTCTAATGTAAGCTAAAAGAAAATAAACTTAAGGTCTTGACCAAACCTGCTTAATAAAAATGGTAGTAGACAATCTTTTCAAAAGAACAATATCACAGTGAATTTCATGAACGATTTTCTTTTCCCATCTCACAAATCTACCAAACCATCTCTTGAAAGTTTGGGGAGGTATTTATTTATTTTTAATTCATTTCTTAGCTGTTAATGTTTATTATGAAGCAGAGATGGTAAAGAATTTCAAGTATTATTTTGGAATTAGCTAGTGAAAGTGGAGGGGGAAAAGAAGCTGCTGATGACGCAGAGATGAGGCAGAAAAAATAAAATAAAACAATTTCAGACATAAAATCCTTGAGGAAGTAAGAGTAGGTGGAATCCAGTAGCACAGAAGAAGGGTTGGTTGGCCCATAGGTAGGGCTAGGAAACAGAGGATTTAAGGCCCAGCGTGATATTTGAACATGGTCTCATAAATTTGTCTCACTCATTAGATCATATTGTAAATCAATAATAAAATATTATAAATATACAATGATTGATTTTTCAATAAAGACACATATGTTTTAATATATTAGCCTGAAAGATTCTATTATTAGTACTCTACTATATTGAAAAGTAGAACCAGAGACAAAAATATAGCTTCATTGCTGTTAACATAAAACTTCCCGCTAGGTGAATATTCACAATGAAAGTTAAATTATTTAATTTTAAAGTCTATATTGTAGGATTTATATATATATATATTTTAAATTATTGAGTTATTAGTTTTCATTAAAATATGTATTATTTTACATATTTGAAAGTTATTAAGTGTATTCAGAGACCACAAATATTCCTCAAATATGTTACTCAGACAATCACCATTTTTTTTGTGCCTTTGTTGTACATATGTAAATTCATTTCTTCTACTTCAGGTTTAATGTCTTTTAACAGTTCTGCTGTGCATTTCTTTCTGCAGTTTCTTTTCTTTTGTGAACTTTCTTGACAATTGATTAACCTAGTAGTAACATTCTTGCTCTATCTAAAAATTACCATCAAGACACCCTGCCATTCTACATGTATTGGCAGAGCTGTTATGACTCTGAGCTTTCAGGTATTCAGTCATTCAAATCAGTTCTGTTTATGTTGATTCAGTGTATCATTGCATCATTGCAGAGACAAATCACACTTGACTGCCGAATTCTAAACCTAAACAATGCTGGTACAATGGGTCATGCCTATAATCCCAGCACTTTGGGAAGTCAAGACAGGATGATCACTTGAGGACAAGAGTTTGACACTAGCCGAGGCTTTGGATCCATATTGTGAAACTCAGCTCGACAAATTTTTTTTTAAAGAGAAATTATTAATAACTGGACATTTTGGCTCATACCTATTAGCCCTAACTACTCAGGATATTGAGGCGGGAGGATACCTTGAGCCCAGGAGTTCAAGGCTGCAGTGAGCTGTGATCATACTACTGCATTCTAGCCTGGGCAACAGAGCAAGACTGCCTCTAAAAATAATATTTAAAAAAATGAACAAACAAACAAAAGCAAAGCTAATTGTGATATAAAACTTGCCATCAGAATGATTTTGTAACATTTCTTAGGGAAGAATAAACAGATACTTGACTTCATTCATAAAATCTGAAATTTCTAAGAACTTTTACCATTATAATTTTCTGTTCAAGTTAATATTAGAACATGTGTAGCTCAACCCATCTTCCTCAGCAGAGACACCTGGAATGTTTCCCTGTGAGAGAGATTTGCTAAGTGTCTAGTAATACTCAAGTAGCTATAAAGCACAGCTACAAGATTGCTATAAAATAGCTATAAACAGCTATATATAAAATAATTTAAATGCAGAACTGCCTGCTTGATTATGCTTGCAACTGAGGAGTTTCAGTAATAAAATTGGACAGTCCTGAGCAGACTGCGATTGGTGGTCAGTGGATGAGATAATTGGTGGTTAGTGTTTTAAAGGCTAGAAGTAATGATTGTAATAATTAAACATTTGAATTTTGTTGATGTAATAAATAAATTTAAAATGTAAGTAACTGCTTTCCTTAATACTACTGGAGGCAATATCTGATATGGTTTTAGAATTTTGGTTAATAAACCAAAATCTCCATCTAATTGAAGAGAGTTGGTTCTTGCCCACTGGGACAGTTTCACCCAACAGAACTTAAGTAAAATTCCCTACTAAGCTCTGAAGCCAATTCCCCAGAGTATAGTGAATAGAGATCATGTGCATTCTAATGCCTTACGGGGAATAGCAGAAAGACAGGGTCATAGAATATTGCTATGCCCTTTCTTTCATTCCTGAGTGTCGATTTTTGTCACTAAGTACCAGAATAAAGAAGTCAAGTTGGGCTTATCGTGATAACATGTTTGAATTTTTACAATAAATAATTATATAAGTACTGAAATAAACTGAATTTCCAAATCTTTCTATTCTATTCTATTCCAGTTATTTCTCAGTTTTGTTTACATGCTTAAACAAAACTGAGAAATAGCTGGAACACAGAAGTATTTTTAAATCTTTGTAGAACATGAACATAAAACAGAAATTAAAATTTATATTATTTTTGATATCCATGATATTCCACGATGTTTCAACTTCAGAATGTTTTTCTATTTCTTGCGCATTGAAAGATTTTTACAGTTACCTCAAAAAATGATTGGATAAATGTTGCTTTGGACTGAACATACCCAGTGTAGTCTGATTTTTTGATTAACTGGTTATTGATAAACTGTTAAATTTTAACAGTCATATCTAAAAATTTTTAAATGTTTATTGTAAGGTCTCAGGCTGACTGATCGTGCCATGGATGTCATGGCAACCCCTGTGATCCACAGAAAACAATTATATATTCCATACTTATTTTATCAAAACATTTAAGGTGAAAATTTTTTGTTTATATATTTTTATGGTTATCTAGGTGTTTTTAAAACAATACTCAAAAAGCTTAACAATGCTAGTCTATTCAGTTCAATATAATGTTTTGAAATCCAATGATATACAGTGCATTCATATTAAGCTATAGTTATTTAGTTTTGGTAGAGAATTTGAATGCCTTGCATGAACTTAAATATGCCATTTATTAAACTCCTTACATCACTTGGCTCCACCTAAAACCTCAATATCATTAGACACTTTAAAATTAAAGTAAAACATTAAATTTCTCAGTTTTATGCAACATTATTTTTATCAAACTGAAAATGTAAAAGTTACTTGATAAGAAATTCCTCAGTTTACAATAAATGTTTCAGGAAAAACAGCAAAACTACCATATGAATCTTTTCTCTTTTTTCAATTGAAGTAAAGTTTATTCTAAGAATAAAAAGAAGGTTTTAGACTGTAAAAACAATTAATGCAATTTCCATAGGAACCAACAAGTGGAGTAAACCACATGACCATTTTGCTAGATGTAAAATGTATTTGACAGAACTAATACTCATGATGAAATCCTTAGCAAGCTAGAAATAGAAGGAAATTCATTAACATGATGAAGAGAATTTCAAAAAAATAAAAATTCAGTATGTTAATGTAAAATATTGAAAGCTTTCCCTCTGAAACCAGGACAAGACAAGGAAATCTGCTACTTCTACTTCCACTTCTATTCAATCTCATTTGACAATCTTGGCTATACATTAAGATTTTTTAAAAAGAAAAAAAAGTATAAAAATTAGAAAGGTACAAGCCTATCATTAATTCCAGAAAACACGATTTTGTACATAAAACAAAATACAAACTATTTAACATGATTTTTTACCTAAAACAAAATAAAAAAGAATGTGAAAATAGAATATTGGATTCAGTGAGACATTTTTACAAAGCAATTGGATATAATATCCACTTATAAAATTTGTAGCACATGATACATTTTTATGTACCAGCACAGAGACTTAAAAAACACATTTTTTTTAAAAAAAGATAACCTTTAAAATGGTATCTATGTTACCACATATTTCAAAATTGCTGAAAGAACAGACTTGAAATATTCTCACTACAAAAAAATGGCAAGTATGAGATGGGATGAATATGTTAATTCCTTGATATAACTATTCTATGATGTATACAAATAGCAAAAAATGATAAAGGGGAAATCACCACTGATTCTGCAGATATACAAACTACCATCAGAGATTACTACAAACAACTCTATGCACATAAACCAGTAAACCTGGAAGAAGTGGATACATTCCTGGACACTTTTACCCTCCCAAGCCTAAACCAGGAAAAAGTCCAAACCCTGAATTGACCAATAACAAGGGCTGAGGCTGAGGTAGAAATTAATAGCCTACCAGCCACAAAGAGCCCAGGTCCAGATGGCTTCACAGCCAAATTCTACCAAACATACAAAGAGGAGCTGGTACCACTCCTTCTGATACTATTCCAAACAATACAAAGAGAGGGAATTCTTCCCCAGTCGTTTTATGAGACCAACTTCATCCTGATACCAAACCCAGCAGAGACTTAACAAGAAAAGAAAACTTCAGGCTGATATCCATGATGAATATAGATGCAAAAATCTTCTATAAAATATGGGCAAACTGACTGCAACAGCACATCAAAAAGCTTATCCATCATGATCAAGTAGGATTCATCCTGGGGATGCAAGGCTGGTTCAACACACACAAGTCTATCAACGTAATCCACCACATAAACAGGACCAAAGACAAAAACCACATGATTATCTCAATAGATGCAGAAAAGGGCTTCAACAAAATTTAACAGCCCTTTATGCTAAAGATTCTCAATAAACTAGGTATTGACGGAACATATCTCAAAATAATAAAAGCTATTTATGGCAAACTCACAGCCAATATCATACTGAATGGGCAAAAACCAGAAGCATTCCCTTTCAAATCTTGCACTAGACAAGGATGCCCTCTCTCACCACTCCTATTCAATATAGTATTAGAAGTTCCAGCCAGAGCAATCAGGCAAGAAAAAGAAACAAAGGGTATTCAAATAGGAAAGGAGCAAGTCAAATTGTCTCTATTTGCAGAAGACATGATTGTATATTTAGAAGACACCATCATCTCAGCCCAAAATCTCCTGAAACTGATAAGCAGCTTCAGCAAAGTCCCAGGATACAAAAATCAATGTGCAGAAATCACAAGCATCCCTATACACCAATAACAGACTTAAAGAGAGGCAAATCAAGAACAAACTGACGTTCACAGTTCTCTGCTACAAAGAGAATAAAATACCTAGGAATACAACTAACAAAGGATGTGAAGGACCTCTGCAAGGACAACTGTGAACCACTGCTCAAGGAAATAAGGGAGGACACAAACAGATGGAAAAACATTCCATGTTCATGGTTAGGAAAAATCGATATTGTGTAAATGGCCATATTGCCCAAAGTAATTTATATATTCAACGCTATCCCCATCAAGCTACCTATGACCCTCTTCACAGAACTGGAACAAACCACCTTAAACTTGATATGGAACCAAAAGAGAGCCTGCATAGCTGAGTCAATTCTAAGCAAAAACAACAAAGCATGCTTGTGATTTCTGCACACTGATTTTGTATCCTGAGATTTTGTTGGAGTTGCTTATCAGTTTCAGGAAATTTTGGGCTGAGACGGTGGAGTCTTCTAAACATACAATCATGTTGTCTGCAAATGGAGACAATTTGACTTCCTCCTTTCCTAATTGAATACCCCTTATTTCTTTTTCTTGCCTAATTGCTCTGGCTAGAACTTCCAATACTACATTGAATAGGAGTGGTGAGAGAGGGCAACCTTGTCTAGTGGCAGATTTCAGAGGGAATGCTTCCAGTTCTTGCCCATTCAATATGATATTGGCAGTGGGTTTGTCATAAATAGGTTTTCTTATTTTGAAATAAGTTCCATCAATACCTAGTTTATTGAGAGTTTTTAGCGTAAAGAGCTGTTGAATTTTGTTGAAGGCCTTCTGCATCTATTGAGATAATCTTGTGGGTTTTGTCTTTGGTTCTGTTTATGCAGTGGATGATGTTTATAGATTTGCGTGTGTTGAACCAGGCTTGCATCCCCAGGATGAATCCTACTTGATCATGATGGATAAGCTTTTTGATGTGCTGTTGCAATGTTTTGCCCGTATTTTATCGAATATTTTTGCATCTATGTTCATCATGGATATTGGCCCGAAGTTTTCTTTTCTTGTTGAGTCTCCACCAGGTTTGGTATCAGGATGATGTTGGTCTCATAAAACAATTTGGGAAGAATTCCCTCTTTTTGTATTGTTTGGAATAGTTTCAGAGGAGTGGTACCAGCTCCTCTTTGTATGTTTGGTGCAATTTGGCTGTGAACCCATCTGGTCCTCGGCTTTTTGTGGCTGGTAGGCTATTAATTGCTACCTCAACCTCAGCCCTTGTTATTGGCCTATTAAGGGTTTCAACTTCTTCCTGGTTTAGTCTTGGGAGGGTGCAAGTGTCCAGGAATGTATCCATTTATTCCAGTTTTATTGGTTTATGTGCATTGTGTTGTTTGTAGTAATCTTTGATGGTAGTTTGTATTTCTGTGGAATCATTGGTGATATCCCCTTTATCATTTTTTATTACATCTATTTGATTGTTTTCTCTTTTCTTTTCTTTTTTATTAATCTGGCTAGTGGTCTATTTTTTTGATCTTTTCAAAAAGCAGCCCCTGAATTTATTGATTTTTTGAAGGGTTTTTTGTGTCTCTATCTCCCTTAGTTCTGCTCTGATCTTAGTTATTTCTTGTCTTCTGCTAGCTTTTGAGTTTTTTTTTTTACCTTACTTCTCTAGCTTTGTCAATTTTGATGATAGGGTGTTGACTTTAGATCTTTCCTTGCTTCTCATGTGGGCATTTAGCGCTGTAAACTTTCCTCTAGACACTGCTTTAAATGTGTCCCAGAGATTCTGGTAGGTTGTGTCTTCATTCTGATTGGTTTCAAAGAACATCTTTACATCTGCCTTCATTTCATTATCTGTCCAGTAGCCATTCAGGAGCAGGTTGTTCAGTTTCCATGTAGTTGTGTGGTTTTGAGTGAGTTTCTTAATCCTGAATTGTAATTTGATTACACTGTGGTCTGATAGACTGGTTGTTACAGTTCCTGTTCTTTTGTATTTGCTGAGGAGTGATTTACTTCCAAAGATATGGTCACTTTTAGAGTAATGTGATGTGGCACTGAGAAGAATGTATATTCTGTGGATTTGGGGTGGAGAGTTCTGTATATGTCTATTAGGTCTGCTTGCTCTAGATCTGCATTCAAGTTTGTATATCCTTGTTAATTTTCTGTTTCACTGATCTGTCTAATATTGACAGTGGAGTGTTAAAGTCTCTTTCTATTATTGTGTGGAAGTCTAAGTCTCTTTGTAGGTTGTTAAGAACTTACTTTATGTATCTGAGTGCTCCCGTATTGGGTGTATAGGTATTTAGGATAGTTAGCTCTTCTTATTACATTGATCCTTTTACCCTTATGTAATGCTCTTCTTTGTCTCTTGATCTTTGTTGGTTTAAAGTCCGTTTTGTCAGAGACTAGGATTGCAACCCTTGCTCTTCTTTTGCTCTCCATTTGCTTGGCAAATCTTCTTCCATACCTTTATTTTGAGTCTATGTGTGTCTTTGCACATGAGATGAGTCTCCTGAATACAGCACACTGATGGATCTTGACTTTTACCCAATTAGCCAGTCTCTGTCTTTTCATTGGGGTATTTCTGTTTACATTTAAGGTTAATATTTTTATGTGTGAATTTGATCCTGCCATTTTGTTGCTAGCTGGTTGTTTTGTCCATTAGTTGATGCAGTTTCTTTATTGTGTTGATGGTCTTTACCATTTGGTATGTTTTTGCAGTGGCTAGTACTAGTAGCTCCTTTCCATGTTTAGTGTTTTCCTTCAGGAGCTCTTGTAATGCAGGCCTGGTGGTGACTAAATCAGCAATTGCTTTTCCATAAAAGATTTTATTTATCCTTCACTTATGAAGCTTAGTTTGGTTGGCTATGAAATTCTGGCTTGAAAGTTCTTTTCTTTATGGATGTTGAATATTGGCCCCCACACCCTTCTAGCTTGTAGGGTTTCTACTGAGTTCGTGAGTCTGATGTGCTTTCCTTTGTGGGTAAGCTGACCTTTCTCTCTGGCTGCCCTTAGTATTTTTTCCTTTATTTCAACCCTGATGAATCTGACTATTATATGCCTTGGGGTTGCTCTTCTTGAAGAATATCTTTGAGTTGTTGTCTCTATTTCCTGGATTTGAGGGTGGGCCTGCCTTGCTAGGCTGGGGAAGTTATCCTGAATAATGTCCTGAAAAGTGTTTTCCAGCTTGGATTCTTTCTCTCTGACACATTGAGGTACACCTATCAAATGTAGATTAAGTCTTTTCACATAATCCCATATTTCTTGGAGGCTTTGTTCATTTCTTTTCACTCTTTTTTCTCTAATCTTGCCTTCTTCTTTTGTTTGATTGATTTGGCTCTTATAACTTGTGTGTGCTTCACAAAGTTCTTGTGCTGTGTGTTTCAGCTCCATCAAGTCATTTATGTTCTTCTCTAAGCTGGTTATTCTAGCTTGCATTTTGTCTATCCTTTTTCCGAAGTTCTTAGTTTCTTTGCCTTAGTATATGGGTTAGTACATGTTCCTTTAGCTCAGAGAAGTTTGTTATTAACCACCTCCTGAAGCCTGCTTCTGTCAGTTTGTCAAACTCATTCTTCATCCAGTTTTGTTCCCTTGCTGGTGAGGAGTTGTGATCCCTTGGAGGAGGAAAGGAGTTCTAGTTTTTGGTGATTTCATCCCTTTTGTGCTGATTTCTTCCCATCTTCATGGATTTGTCTACCTTTGCTCTTTGAATTTGGTGACTTTCAGATGGAGTCTCTGAGTGGATGTCTTTTCTGTTGATGTTGAAGCTATTTCTTTCTGTTTTTAAATTTTCCCTCTAACAGTCAGGCCCTTCTGCTGCAGAACTGCTGGAGGTCCAATCCAGACTCTGCTTGCCTGGGAATCACCCAAAGGGGCTACAGAACAGCAAAGACTGCTGGCTGTTCTTTCCTCTGGTAGCTTTGTCCCAGAAGGGTACCTGCCAGATGTCAGCCAGTGCTCTCCTGTATGAGGTGTCTTTTTAAATATACAGGGGTCAGAGAGCCACTTGAGGAGGCAGTCTTTCCCTTATCAGAGCTGAAGTGCTATGCTGGGATCTCCTTTGCTCTCTTTAGAGCTTCTGGGCAGCAATGTTTAAGACTGCTGCCACGGAACTCACAACCGCCCCTTTTCCCAGGTACTCTGTCAGGGAAAGGTGAGGTTTTATTTATAAGTCCCTGATGTGCTGCTGCCTTTTTTCAGAAATGCCCTGCCCAGGAAGTAGGGAGTCTAGACATAGTCTGCCTGCAGAGGCACTGCTGAGCTGCCATGGGCTCTGTCTAGCTGCTGTGTAAACTCCCTTGCACTTTTGTTTACACCAGTAAGGTTAGAACTGTCTTGGCGATGGTGGATGCCCTTCCCTCCACTGAGCTTGACCGTCCCGGGTTGAACACAAAGTGCTGTGCTGGCTGCAAAACTCTCAAGCCAGAGGCTTTCAGTTTGCTGGTCTTTGTAGGGATGGGACCCACCGAGCCAGATCACTTGGCTCCCTATCTTCAGCTCCCCTTATTTCAGGGGAGTAGGAGGCTCTGTCTCACAGGCATTCCAGATGCCAGCCAAAATGGCAACCCAGATTTGTGCCAAAGACTTGAGGTGCTGGCTGAAATGGTCACTCAGATCTGTCCTGGAAATCTGCAGCACTTGTCAGCATGGTGGAAATCTCCTGCTGTGTGGGCTGCAGTGACCATGGGAGAAGCGCAGGATCCAAACTGGAGTGTCGGAGTGACTGGAAAATCCCTGATGTCCTCTGTTGGTTAGGAGGGGGTCCTCCAGCCAGTTCCATTAAGCCTATTTTTCTTCCCAGTCTCAAGTATGTCTTTATCAACAGCATGAAAATGGACTAGTACAGTAGTGAACCCAAAACTAACTACAAAAAGATATTATCCAGCAATAATAAAATTTGAGAGGTTATTGAAAAATTAATTAAATTTACTATCTTTGTGCTTTATGCAATCTCTCAGAAAATTTCTTTTAAAAAAGTATCCCAATTTGATTTGAATATAATTTTATTAAGGTTTCTTGCTATAGTTAGAGACAAATCCATCATCCTTATGCATGTCTCATTTTATTTACTGTGTTGCATCTATTATGGTGAAGCTCCCTTCCTTCCTTCCTCTCTGTTTCTTTCTCTTTCTTTCTCTTTCTTTTCTTCTCTTTTTTGCTGAACATGCCTTTTCTCCCCCTTCTAATATATGTTATAATTATCTCTCATGAGAAGGGGTCACAGACATTTTCCTTAAAGAGTCTGTCTTAGTCTCCTTAGGCTGCCATAACAAAATACCATAGACTGGGTGGGTTAAACAGTGGAAACTTATTTTTTTAAAATTTTGAAGGCCGGAAGTCCAGGTCAAAGTGCTAGCCTGGTTGATTTCTGGTGAGGGCTCTCTTTCTTGCTTGTAGATAGCCACCTTCTTGCTATGTTCTAACATGGCAGGGAAAGAAAAAAGAACAAGTTCCTCTGGTGTCTCTTTGAATAAGAGCCCTCATCTCCTCATGAGGGTCATACACTCACAACTTTACCCAACCTTAATTACCTCCCAAGGCCCCATCTCCAAATCACATTGGTAGTTAGGGCTTTAAAATATGAATTGTCAATGGACACGATGTCATCTATAGCATGGCCAGAAAAAATATTTCAGGTTTTGTAGCCCACATACACCTTTGATAGACAGTTTTTTGTTTTTTGTTTGTTTTACCAATCCTTTAACCTTTCTTAGCTCCCAAATGTTACAAAAACAAACTAGAGGTTGAATTTGAACCATGGACTGATGGTTTGCCAGTCTCTGCCCTATAGACGTCTACTAAGAAGATAACTATGTCCCAATAGTTAGCATTTAGTAAGCACATTAACTGTTCCAGAAACTCTTTTACATGCTGGAAATTGATTATAGTTAATTATTTACACCTCATTAAATATGCAGTATTATTTTTTCCCATCTGTAGATAAAGATGGCCCTGAAATGTTCAAAGATTTGCTCAAGCTCATAATGGACTCATATATGGAGAAGGCAAAACTTACAAACAAAATGATTTGAGCTCACATCTCACACTTGAAACTATTATGCTAAGTGGCCTCATATTTTATGTAAATTTGATTTAAAATTACCATGATGAATTCCATGGGAACATTGTCACTGTCATTAGTATAGGAGATGGATAGCCATTGATTTAGACTTTGAATGGAAGCAAATAATGAGGTGAGCCTTTCACTTATAACCTCACTCTTTTTAGTGAACTTCCTGGTATTGCTTTGTTATTACTGTTACACAGGCCAGATTCCCAAAGTAGCATTATTAACAGCATTTTCTGAACAATAACCTGCTTTTCTTACCTGTCATCCTCTCTTTCCTTGGAGCTGCCAAAGTATCAGATAAAATGTAAAATAGAGAAAGCCTTAGAGAGAACTAAATTGTATTGCAAAACAAAGGGAAATCGAAAGATAGCAGGTACTATGGAATTGGAGTTGAAAAAATATTTAGAGAAATTTTAGAAAGAGTAAGACTTTGGGGGCAGCTGTCAGGTGAGAAAACATGTATGAAAACTTTCATTGAATGAACTGTGCCCCTCTCCTCAGTGTTCTCAAGGTATATTTTTAATGAAATATCTACACATTTTTGAAAATTTGGGAAACTAGATTTTTGGGAATGTTAACAATGCTTGAGGTAGGACCTGAAGTCAAGTTGAAAAATAGGTCAGTCTTCTCTGGGTTACTCATACTAGTGGCATGTATTCCATGCTGTCTGTGATGTTTTAACTGCCTTGGATCATTAAACATAGAAAGCATATTCAACAGTAGTAGCCTTTCTGAGAGACAACAGAAGGCTAGATTTTATTCCTTTATTTTACCATACCAAACTTCCATTTCTCACACTGAATTCTTTTGCACTTTTGTAAAAACTTTTTTTTTCCCCAAGACCTTTTATACTTTTTAAGAAACCATCTTTATGGACAAACTCCACATCCTGTTATCACCTACATAATAAGGGATCCATTTTTGGTGACCATTTTGCAGGTAGGTTGACAGCCTTTATTATTTTATCTATTTACAAAGATGATACACCAATTTAGACCTGTTCATCAGTAGCCAATCTTCACATTTCTACAAGATAGGGTTATCTTACAAGATGAGTAAGTTAAAAGTTTGTGGAGGAAAAAGCTTTGCATTTTTCTATTTTTAAATAATCACCTTTTTGAATTTATTTTCTGTACTTTTGTCCATTCAGATTATAACAGCACTGTACAGCAATGATTTTTACATTTAATAGTCACAGAAATCCCCTTGTGATTCTTAATAGCATGCCACTATATAATAGTACTTTGGAAATCTTGTCTGTGTAAACGTAATAGCAAGGCAATGCCAGGAAGTTCACTAAGAAAGGTAAGGTCATAAGTGAAAGACTCACTTCACTGGTGAATAAGATTCTTATTCTGTGGATCTGGAGTGTGTCCCTATATTCTACGTATTCTACATTAAATTTCTATCAAGCTCCCAAGTACTATCAATGGGGCTGGCCTGTAGATCATACTTTGAGTAGCAAAGAGCTAGAGGGTAGTAAAAAAAAATGATGGCAGGAATTTTGGTCTCGATACACGCACATAGGGCAAAACTGTTTCACTCCCCTTGACCACTCATCTGAGGATTTGTAAGTGAAAGGGAAATAAATTGAGTGTCTTTATGCTACTGCATTTTCAGATTCTTCTTGTTATAGATGCTAGAGTTCACCTTACCTAAAACACAAGGTTTTATCATGTTTTATCATCTTCAGTTTTCCTCAAGATCCAAGAGGGCAGCTGAAGTTCTCATCATGTCTACATTCTACATTGACAGCAGGAGACACAAAATGCAAAGTGGGCATCCTGACGTTTCTAAGGAAATGTCCTGGAAGTCACACACAACACCTCTGCTTGCATTTCATTGACTAGAACTTGTGATATGTGCATAATTATCTGAAAGAGAGGATGAGAAATTTAGTTTGGATTCCATTGAGTTATAGTTCTGTTATAAATAGAGTGATCACAGAATTTATTGCACAAACACTATTTCTGATAGTGAAATAGGGTGCTATTAAGAATTATCCTGGATCAAGATAATTCAACCTAGCTCACCTTAGGCAAACTGAGATATATGTTTGTTCTTGTTTTAAAGTACAAGGGAAAGAATGAATGTTAGAATGAAAACTTGTAGTTGCTGTCATATAACGCTCCCCAAGAATCATTTGCAGACAAGAGTGTGAAAAGAGATATGGATGACAAATCACACACTTTGACACAGCTTTCTTTAAAATGTTGGCTTAATTCCTAAAGGATTTTATTATAAATTTTATTTATAAAGTTGATCTCTGAGTGAGAAACTTCTTTTGAATGATCAAAGATTAAACGTATAGTAAGGCAGACTCTTAGAGAAATTATGCGTTTTATACCTAAGAAATGATATTATGAAAAGCTGGGGCTATTTCCAAGAAGTCCTACTTATTCGTAGATACAGAACATTACTGAGATGCCGCCAGAATGGCAAGTATCAGAGTCTGATATATGATAGAAGCTGATGATATGCTAAAAGCCCAGACTGTGAGATCATCTGAGTCCTTGAGGGAAACAGCCCTATTATTACTGAGTTGAAATGCCCAAATATTCATGAGCAAGGAGGATCCAAGGAGCTACCAAGCAGTAAAACATGAATACCTATCAGAAAGCTTAGCTATTAATGTCTCTCTCTCTATATATAATGTGGCTAGAGATTTTGGTTCAGGGAATGCTGAATAAAGGATTCACAAGTATGTCAGCTTGCAATAGTTTCAGGCTGATGTCATGTTATGTAAAACCTCAATTTTTAACTTAACCTGACATATTGTGACCATTATTCAATTATTATTATTGTTATTATTATTTTGAGATAGTTTCGCTCTGTCTCCCAGGCTGGAGTGCAATGGCACAATCTTGGCTCACTGCTACCTCTGCCTCCTGGGTTCAAGAGATTCTCCTGCCTCAGCCTCCCGAGTAGCTGAGATTACAAGCATTCGCCACCACACCCACCTAATTTTGTATTTTTATTAGAGATGGGGTTTCTCCACTTTGGTCAGGCTGGTTTTGAACTCCTAACCTCTGGTGATCCACCCACCTTAGCCTCCCAAAGTGCTGGAATTACAGGAGCGAGCCACCACACCCAGCCCAATTATTTTTTAAGTATCAAAACTGGCCAGGCACATGGAGAATGACTTGCTTTTGAGAGGAGATAACACGTAACTTTAAAGAAAGCTTGCAAGTAGTATTAGGATAGCCCCTGAAAGGCAATTAAAGAGTAGAGTAAGAACAATAGCTAAATGCTTTAAATGCATTTTGTAGCTGGGCTTTGAGAACTTGGGTTATGGACCCTCTTACTGAGGCCCCATAATGTTCTGCAAAAATAAGGAAAATTGAGTAAACCAAAAAGCCAGAGCCAATTGAAGCTCATGATTTTGTGGCTTCTGCAAGCAAAGTCGGGGAAATGTAAGAAATCCTCACTGGTCTCTTAGAGGACTCAGGATACTTATATAATGCTACAAATAGTAAATATTTTGAAGATGGGAGCCTTTCCTCTTTCTTTATAGAAAAGATAGTTTCAGTTCACAGCACTCCTTCAACAGTTTCCAATCCCTTCAAGATAGGCAGGGTTCTGAGTGGAGTTGAAGATGGAGGCAAAGACAGAGGACATTTGAAGAACAGATATCCCAGAGAGTGCATTATATATGAGTACCATGTTTAAATAATTCTAGGCAAACAGGAAAGTTAGAACACACTGTAAATGCTTGTGTCCTGTGGCTCATTCACCTAACCTGATTCATAAATGGTTTATGTAATCAGGGGAAGAAAATTTCTTGAAAGGGAAAGTCGTGAGAGTTGGGTTTAGCAAAAGTACCACTTCTGTATTTTGATGATCCAAGAGACATGCAGAGAGGCATAGAACAGAACAGATTCTAACTTCTTCAGGTAACATGCCCACGCCAGATACCCATGTGCCTTTTTCACTCCTGTGTTATATATCCAATTAGCTTTGTTTGTTTGTCCATTGGTTTGTTCGTTGTTGAGATGGAGTCTTGCTCTGTCCCCTAGGTTGGAGTGCAGTGGCGTAACCTCAACTCACTGCAACCTCTGCATCCTGGATTCAAGTGATTTTCCTGCCTCAGCCTCTCAGGTAACTGGGATTACAGATGCCCACCACTGCACCTAGCTAATTTTTGTATTTTTGGTAGACACAGGGTTTCACCATGCTGGCTAGGGTGGTTTCGAACTCCTGGCTGCAAATAATACTCCTACCTTGGCCTTCCAAAGTACTGGGATTACAAACATGAGCCATGGAGGCTGGCCTATATGTGCAATTCTAAGAGATAAAGTCCAAGCAAAAGCAGAAGCTGTTTGTCCCTGTTTCTACCCTAGGGTTGTGTATAGACCCTGGCTCCTGCCTCCAACTATTCCCAAATAAAAATGTGAAACTTTATTTTTTGTAACACAAAGATAAATGAAGAGGCAAGCACAAGCCAGAAATTCAATTTATCTTTTCTATGAAAGGGGCATAGCCTGATTTTAGAGTATGTGCAAGATAAAATTCAAATAATACATAATGTTTTTACAGAGGTCAAATGTGATCGCAATTGGAAGTCATAAACTTATATGAATATAGGAAATATTTGATAATTAGTGGTGTAATGTGTCTATTCTATAGATCTGTGTCAGTTACCCACCTTATCTCCATGGTGGTTTTTAATAAATAAGACAAAATGAAAGTAGATATTTGACAGGGCACATAAAAATAAATGTGGATAGTTATACCTGATTTTGGATTGCCATGCCTAATTTACTAGGGAATTAGTAATGTTTAGTACTGCTGTAGTCTGAAGGGTTGTGTCTTTCTAAAATTCATATGTTAAAATCCTAAACCCTAAGATGAAAGTATTAAGAGGTGGAGCATTTGGGAGGTGCTTAAGACATAAGGGTGGAGACTTCATAATTAGGATTAATGGACTTATAAAAGAGATCCCAGAGAGCTTAGCTAGCACCCTCCACCATGTAAGGTCACAGCAAGAAATCATTGCCTATGAGAAAGTAGGCTCTTATCAGGCACTAAATCTGCTGGAAGCTTGATCTTGTACTCACTAGCCTCCAGTATTGTGAGAAATAAATGTCTTCTGTTTATAAACAACCTAGTTTACGGCATTTTCTTATAGTTGCCTGAACAAACTAAGACAGAAACTTGCTATCTAGAGGGAGTGGAGGTGTGATCAATACCTAAAAATGTGGAAGAAGCTTTGGAATGTAATAATGGGTAGAAGCTAGAAAGGTTTTGAATATTAGAAAAAGTCTACATTGCCTTTAACAGACTGTTAGAGGTGGTTCCGGTGAAAGCCCCCCCACCCCCACAACCACCACCAACAAAAGGAGTGCTTTACAGGAAGCCTCAGCTTAGATATTTCTTAGAAAATACTTAAGTGATTCTGAACAGAATGTTACTAGAAATATGGATGGACACTTTCTTCATTCTTTTTGCTCCTCTAACTGAATGATTTCCAATGACTTGTCTTTGAGTTCATTGATCATTTCTTTGGCTTCATCTAGACTGTTATTGAACCTCTCTAGTGAATTTTGTGTTTGTCAGCTCCATGATTTCTGTTTGGTACATTTAAATATTTTCTGCCGAAATCCTCACTTTGTTCATTCATTACTCTTTTGACCTTAGTGAGCATGTTTCATGTTTATTTTGAATTTCCTGTCAAGTTAATTACCTACCTTCCTTTCATAAGGGTTCGTTTCTGTAGATTACTGTATTCTCAGGTTTAGAACATTGTTGCCTGATACTTATTTTCCTTAACTGTTTGTGTTGATATCTGTGCTTTAGACAAAGCAGGCACCTTTCTCAGTCTTCACAGACTGGTCTTGTACAGAAGACGCCCACCAATCAGCCTGACACAAGATTCCGGAGGCCTTACCAACTCTTTGCTTTTACATAGAGAAGCAGGCAGCTGTGGTTTTGTCCTCTGCTCCATGCTGAGCTGAACACAGGATCTACAGCATCTAAGAGTCCAAAGTGTTATCTGAGTTTTCTACAGATGGCTAGACTATGCCAGACTCATCAGAGTCCCAAGACTGGCAAGTCAGATGCCCGTTCCGTGACACATGTATTAACTCCTCCCTTCCCCTGGAGGAGTCTGAGAGCTAGGGCTGTGTCTAGTCTACATTTTATGGCACTATGTCAGACAGAGGTAAAGTTTCTGGGAAGTTGGTATCCTGAATCTCCCTACCAGCTTCTGTAAGTGTGGTTTTGTTTGTCTGGGGTGCAGGAGTCTTTCAAGTAGTTTTTAGATTTATCACAGAAGAAATTTGTCAGTGAATTTCTGCAGAACCAGAGTGTTTCTGGGAGTAAGGAGAGTTTAGGACTTTCAGGCCTGTCCTCTTGCTTTTATTAGTTTTTTTTTTTTTTTTTTTTTTTTTTT
>NW_016107652.1:2043163-2048465 GCF_001604975.1 Cebus imitator | reverse complement strand
TTTTTTTTCAGCTCTTCCCTCTGGAAAGCATACCCCACGTTGTTTGGGGGCATTGGCTACATTTATCATTTATTACACAAAACTATTTATAGATATAAATAATCAAGATGTGTTTCTTTATTTAAAATACGTAAATGTCCTAATAAGGACTCAGGAAGAACATGGGCAAAGAACATGGTGAAATAGGGTTGGATCAAGCAGGCCTGACATTACTGTTTGATTTCAGAGCTACACAAAATACTCTGGGCATGTAATGTCTTCATACAGGTAAACCCTAGAACTGAAAATTTTTAGCTATAACTAATTAATTTTACCATAGCAATTACAGAGAATTTTAAACCTCCTTGGTGTTAGTGGTATCCAAAAGATTTTTGCAAAGGATACTTCCTAATAGAAAACCACTAAAATACTTATCTCGAAGACACAAAGTTTAAAAGTGAGTAACCCTTAGAAAAATGTAAAAATAACACAGAGTTACAAAAACTCACAAATGCCCTGATGCAACAAACTTATGGGAAATACTAGAGAAGACCTGGGAAATCTAGCAGAACGATTAGCCTTCTTTGTCCCTATTAAACTTTTTTTTTCCATATAGTTTTGTTTGTTTTTGAGATGGATCTTGCTCTGTCACCCAGGCTGGAGTGCAGTGGCATGATCTTGGCTCACTGCAACCTCCACCTCCCAGGTTCAAGCAATTTTCCTTCTTCAACCTCCCAAGTAGCTGGGATTACAGGTGTTTGTCATCATGACTGGCTAATTTTTTGTATTTTTAGTAGAGATGGTGTTTTACTGTGTTGGCCAGCCTGGTCTTGAACTCCTGACTTCAAGCAATTCACCCACCTTGGTCTCCCAAAATGCTGGGATTATAGGTGTGAGCCATCGTGCTTGGCCTTTTTTCTAGTTTTTTGGCCTAGGTGTTGCACTAAATGTATTTGGACAAAGAGGCTGTAACACAGGCAGATAGATATTACTGGTTAGTATGTATTCAATAGTGAGTTCTGATCAATACTCTAATTTCAAATTAGAATTCGCAAAAACTATCGACATGATATTGATGCAGGAAATATTGGTTTCTTTGCTGGACTTGCATCATGGCACCCTGTTCACTTTGCCATGGTCAACGTCTTGGAGGGAGCATGTGAGCGGGCAAATGATCTGGCCAGCTGCTCTGTGCAATGGCAAGATCAAGCCCCAAGTGGGGCCCGCAGTGGTGGCCAGGTGGGTGTGCCCATAATCCTGAAGCCCCAGAGAGAGTGTTACAGTGCTCTCTCAGTTCTGCTGTCTGTGGATGGCAGTGTGTTAGCAGTTCAGCTGGCCCTTGCCTCATCATGTGGGGTAGCTGCCCTTCGCTGGTGAGGGCAAAGGACTGGTGGAACAGTCTTTCCGGGTACCTGCACTTGATAAGTCTTGAGCTCTTCTCAGGTGTTCAAGAAGAAGAGGCTGCACAGACAATTGAAGGATGGTAAAGGCAGAGAATTTTATTAAGCGATAAAAACAGCTCTTAGCAGAGATGGGAGCTGGAGAGGAAATGGGAAGGGCAGCAATCTTCCCGAGAGTCGGGTCGTCTCTTCCCCAAATTCTGGCTGTCTCTTCCCCAGGTTCAGCTCAGCTGTCTCCCCCTCTATTGACTGAGTCTGGAGTCTTTATAGGCACAGGATACAAAGTGTGCACTGATTAGTTTGTGAGTAGGAAAAATAGGTTAAGTGAAGACATCACTCAAAGATGGGCATGACAGTGTAGAAAATCAATTAGGAAAGAGTAGGTGTATGTAGAATAGGTGAAGGATGGGGATCAATCAGAGGAAAGAGCGTCAAATGGGAAGACAAGTTCTCAATCCTTTCTGAGGATTTAACTTATAGCTTGGCGTTCAGGTATTAAACTTTAGGCTTGAAGATAGGTTTTCACCAGGGACCTGCCCCTTTCTGCCTAGGCATTTGGCTGTCTCCTGTCGCTATCAATATGCACAAACATGTTCTGAAGCTCTTTCGAGTAGAGTCTAAAAGTAATTCAAGAATAAATGTGCTGTAGGCCAATTTAGTACTTCTCCATTATTGGGCATTTGTTTCAGATTTATTAAAGAACAGGTCTCAGCAGTAAGAATGCAGATTCCCTTTTCATAAATTAACCAATTTGCATGCTATGGAAATGAACTATAATAAAAGGATCAGAATAATTTGGTACCCCAAAGAAGAGGAGCAGGATATGATAGATATTAAGTGGGGTGGGTAATAGCTAAAAGGTTGACTTCCTCAACTCAGGCTAGAGTAAGTTATCTCAGTTAAGATGGATGAAAGTGGACATAAGCATCATGGAGTGATCTTGAGTTGGGGTAAAGATTAAAGGAAAAAGAAAACAACAGAATACTCTGGGCCAAAGATTTAAGACAGTCTCCTGACAATTAAATTTTGCCAAATTACAACGTAAATAAAACTCACTAATGGGGTGCTATACCAATTAGTAACCTGCAGTCCATCTCACTAATGGAGTGCTGTACTCATTTGTAACTTCAAAAACAGAGCAAATAATTGATGTTTTCCACTGAATAGCAAGGCCTGGTTTTGAGAACATTACATAATCAATTTAATTTTATTGGAACAAAAATGGTAATAAAACTGACCTGGATCCAGTTTGTCTGTTATCAGATGGCATAAGAACTCAAACCTAAATTGAAGATTTATCTAAAGTGTCGGCTTACCTAGCTAAGTTTAGAAGTTATTTGAATTAGAATATATAGACAACTTGTCCTTGGAATGCTGTAGTCAGAATACAGGAAGTAGTGTAACATTATTTAATCATTTTTCCTTATATTCAGGCTTAAGTAATCTGGAACAAAATGCAGTTGCTAATTCTTGGGGAAAATAGAGAATGAATATCACATTTTTGTATACCTCTAATGCCACTACAAATACTGCTACTCACATTTCAACTTGTTCTTTGAAATTTGAAAAGGAAAGCAAAGAGGAAATAAAATAATCTTAATTGCCTACTGATCACTTGAGGATATGTACAGGCATTTGTGAGGCATTGAGGAAATTGTAGGGGAAAATTCTAGGAATTCAACCAGTAAAGGATGTTGAGTCAAACAACCTCTGGAGCTCTTAACCAGGAAAATCCTTAATACACCTCATTGCTTAGAAGTTAGATATTTTTCTAAATATTTTCAAGTAACTCTAGGGAACAAATTGTACAATAAATAGCACTAGCCATAGATGTACTGGCTTTTGATTACTGAACATTTTAATCACTTATATTAAAAGGTTTATCAGGAATTCATCTCATGTAGATACTGATGTACTACTTTTTGTTCAATATTTAATAAGTTCTTTTATTTAAAAGAAATTGCAAAGAAAAAATATGTAAATGAGCATGGTGTGTGTGTGTTTGTTTACATATATATGTGTACATATATACCAAATTCTATCTGGTTAGCTCTAAAAGTCACAATTTGCTAACTTTTAAAAAAGTATGTATTTCTGAGTTTTCTAAAATATAAACTTTTTTTCTGCAGGACATAGTTATTGTAAACATGCTTTGTTATTTCTGGTTGTAATTGAAAAATATACAACAGAGAGTTGAACTTTATTTATGGCAAACAGAACAATGTTTCAAATTCATATGGAAATGGTAAATGGTATACAAAATAAAGTAGTTTAAAGTTAAAAGTATCTATGTCTAATACCAATGTGACTATGGCAGAATTTTTGTGTTCAAATTGCTTTTCACAGAATAATCTTATTTTCAATTTAATAATTCATATTAAGCCTTTGGATAACTGGCACAGCAAGGTAAATAAAATATAACAAGTCCAAGACTTTTGAACTAGATTACTAATAGTTAGATTCTAAAGAAAGTAAGTGGAAGACAAAATAATATTAGTAATCCAAACAGATGTTTTATCTTTAAAAATAGTGTGAACCCAACTTTTATTCAATATAGTAATGGCATCACAAGTCAGAGCAGTTTGACAAGATCAAGAAATAAAGGGCATCCAAATTGGACAGCAAGATATTTAATTGTCATTGTTTGCAAATGACATCTTATATTTAGAAAAAAACTAAATATCCCACCAAAAAACTGTTCGAATCAATAAACAAATTCAGTAAACTTTCATGATAGAAAGTCAACATACAAAAGTTAATTTGAAGAGCAAATTGCTGTTTGCCAATAACAAACAATTTGAAAAAGAATTCAAGTAAGCAATTCCACTTAACAATTAAAAAATACTTTGGAATTATGTAACTAAAAAAGTTAAAAAAATCTTTAAAATGAAAATAATAAAACACTGATCAAAGCTATTGGAAAGGACTCAGAAAAATGGAAAGATATTCTATGTTTATGGATTGGAAGAATTGATATTATTAAAATGTTAATACTATCTAAAGCAATCTACAGATACAATGCAATCCCTATTAAAATGCCAATGGCATTCTTCACGGAAATAGAAACTTCCATAGGTTATCCCATGATCATTTTATGACTCATATGGAATCACAAAAGTCATCACATAACTGAAGCCATCTTGAACAAAAGGAACAAAGCCATGGCCACCTTCATTTTCATTTTCATCTAAAGAATGTTAGCTGGATGCAATGGCTCACACCTGTAATCCCAGCATTTTGGGAGGCTAAATCGGGCAGATCACTTGAGGTCAGGAGTTTGAGACCAGGCTGGCCAACACGGCAAAACCCCATCTCTTGTGAAAAACACAAAAATTAGCTGGGCGTGGTGGTGGGTGTCTGTAGTACCAGCTACTAAGGAGGCTGAGGCAGGAGAAACATTTGAGCCTGGGAGGCGGAGGTTGCAGTGAGCCGATATTGCACCACTGCACTCCAGCCTGGGTGACAGAGAGAGATCCTGTCTCAAAAGAAAAAAAAAAAGTTGAATCACAGTATAAAGTTAAGGTGCTTTACTAGAGGTAATTATGGGATATTTTGTGTATAAGGTGGAAAAAATCACTAACTTTGATAATTGTAGAAGCCTTTGTAGAAGTGACACAGATTGTTGTAACACAATTTACATTCAATTTGAAAGATTTCATGCATATAAATAGCAGTTTTAGAAAAATGTTGAGTCAATGGGAAGTTGATATGAGACAACAACAAAAGATGGTTATTAGATAAGTATATATTTAATGTTTTGTCATAATCTGTCAACAGTGAGTGGAATGAAAACAACATAGATCTTGAGAGAAGTTATGTCTTCTTCTAAAATAGGTACAATTGACTATAGTCAACTTAGAAGCTTAAATATATATGCATTATATATATATAGATATATGTATATATATACAGATATATATATA
>NW_016107652.1:1986398-2042898 GCF_001604975.1 Cebus imitator | reverse complement strand
TATATATATATATATATATCTGTATACCTATGTTAGAAATTAGGCATATAAATATACCTAATTAGGTCTATAAGTATATATATATACTAATTGTTTATTTTATATATATATATGTATTTCATATACATATGAAATACATATATCCATATGTCTTAGCTGTTTAATTTTGTTTGTATTATTTGCCTGAATTTATAGGTTATTTTTACTTAGTATTGAAAGGACTGTTAAATGTGTCATTCATTTTAGTCACAAAGATGAGCACCAGTTGCAAATCACATGTCAGATGATCGTGAAATTATAAAGATGTAAATTTAGTGTACCTGCTAATAAACCATCTAATTTTACCCAACTTACACTTGTGTAAAGAATCGATGATAGACTGGACAGGGAAATATGGCACATATACACCATGGAATACTATGCAGCCATAAAAAACAATGAGTTTGTGTCCTTTGTAGGGACATGGATGAACCTAGAAACCATCATTCTCAGCAAACTGACACAAGAGCAGAAAATCAAACACCGCATGTTCTCACTCATAGGTGGGTGTTGAACCATGAGTCCACATGGACACAGGGAGGGGAGTATCACACACTGGGTTCTGTCAGGGAGAAATGGGGGAGGGAAAGTGGGGGTGGGGAGTTGGGGAGAGATAGCATGGGGAGAAATGCCAGATGTAGGTGATGGGGAGGAAGGCAGTAAATCACACTGCCATGTGTGTACCAATGCAACAATCTTGCATGTTCTTCATATGTACCCCAAAATCTAAAATGCAATTAAAAAAAAAGAATTTTTGGTCCAGAATGATGAGAAATACAAAGCCCTACTTCTCATGAACAACAAAGTGCTATGACTTTCTCATGTAATTTGAAATTAGCTTGTGGGAAAAAAAGAACAATCTTGATTTTCTGGGTCCAGGAATACATGTTAAAGAAAACTGGTTTTTCTCAAATAGCACGTATGTAAGCATAACCAGAGAATTTTGCTCTTTTTCCCTGTGAGTTGAGATAATTTTTAAAAATCTTTGATTACCAATTCATAGCGGGTATCTTTTTGTAGAAAACAATATTATGCTTTAGGATAGTTTTCAGTATTTAAATATATGCCACAAAGCAGTGACAGCATATACTGGAAGAGCCACAGATGCTACCTTTTCTGCAACTAAGTTGCACAGCTTTTTATGAAAATAAGGAGGAAAGATAAATAAAATTAAAAAAAGACAAAAAAGAAAAAAGAAAGGGTATAAAGCAGTTTAACTTCTTAAATCATTCTAAGCAGACAAAAATAGATTTTAAAGAGGCCATGATTATTTATATGCTGCTTTCCCTAAACTACTAAAATATGTTAGGAATGCTGAAATATTATTGACCATATTATTGGAAGTTGTCATAAGTAATATTTAAGGAAAAAGACATAATATGCTAGAGTTGTTCTTAGACTACATACTAGTGAGCAGTCTCTCTGTGTTTTATTTGGTTTCTTTTTTTAGCTATAAAAATAACTTCCCTGATTAAATTCATTCAACTTTTTTGTTTTATAAGGTTTGATATGTTAAAAATACTATTTTGAAATAGTTATTTTGATATTTACGTACTATTGGCACTGTGTAGAAATGGAATTGAGTTGTATATGTCATTTTAAAAATCAAACGATCTTGCTTTATTTATTAATTAGATTCGTTGGTGTTTTCCATGTAGTCAGGCATATCAGCTGCATAATATTTTTGTGTCTTTCTTTCTAACTAATGTCTTTGCTTTCCTTATTCAGCTGCCAAGGCTGGAAGGAGTATAAAAGACGTTGTCTTATACCTGTCTTTAAAGGAGAATACTTTCAAATTGTAACCATGAATTGTATTTGCTCAATGTTTTTTCACAGATGCAATTTATGAAGTTAAAGAACTAATCTTCTATTCCGATTGGGCTACCAGATATTTTAAAAATATAAATCAATATTTAATTTTATAAATTTTCTATATAATGTTAAATTATTAAATGCCATTTTCTAATTAATCTTTGAATATGGTGTATTAGTCTATTTTCACAGTGCCATAAAGAAATAGCAGAGACTTATAAAAGAGATTTAATTGGCTGGCTGCTCTGTGTGGTTGGAGAAGCCTCAGGGAACTTACAATCATGGTGGAAGGGGAAGCAAGTATGTTTTACATGGTGGCAGGTAATAGAGGAACTGTCAAACACTTATAAAATCATCAGGTCTCATGAGAACTCACTCACTGTCATAAGAACAGCATGGGGGAAACGACCCCCATGATCCAATCACCTTTCACCAGGTCCCTCCCTCAAGCACGAGAATTATGGGGGTTAAAATTTGAGATGAAATTTGGGTGGTGACACAGAGCCAAACTATATCACATGGTGAGCCTCATTCATGAACTTTTTCATATAAAATCAAAATTTTATTACTGAATAAATGTAATTGGTAAACAAAAAACAGTGCAATTTACAATTGCTCCAAAACATGAAATACTTAGGGATATATCTAACCTGTGCAGGATCTATAGCCTGAAAACACTGTTGGAAGAAATCAAAAGGTTCATAAACTGGGAGACTCAATACAGTTCATATGCTAATTCTCCCCAAATTGATCTACAGATTTAACAAAAACTAATAAAAATACAAGCAGTAGTTCTTGTGGATATAGATACGCTGACTTTAAGGTTTACATGGAAAGGTAAAAGCATTAGAATAATCAGGGGTTTTGAAAAAGAAAAATGAAACTGAAAAAATTACACTTACCATTTTGAGATTTGCTATAAAGATACATTAATCAAAACAATATTGTGTTAGTGAAAGGATAGACCCATAAATCAATGGAACATAATAGAGGGCCCAGAAATAAATCCGCACAAATATGGTTGATTGATATTTAAAATTTGCAAGTATTCTGAAAGGAGAAAGACTGTCATTTCTACAAATAGTGCCAGAAGGAACACAAAAGCCATTTTTGGCTTATACAATACTCTGTGATTTTACTTAAAGGGTTGGGGATCTATGTACAGAATAGAGATTATAGTTAATAATACTGTTTTGTTTACTTGAAATTTGATAGAAGAGCAGATTTTAGGCATTCTCACTACACACACACACACACACACACACACATACACACACACACACATAACACACATACACACACAAATGATAACTGGGTGGTGATCAATGAATTAATCAATTTGATTGTCATAATCATTACATGACATACATTTATTGAAATCATTACATTATACACTTTGTACGTAAACCATGGTAATTTGACAATTTGCCAATTAAATATTTCTAATAAAAGAAGAAAATTAATTCTGGTAGATTAATTTAAAAAGTATATACCCAGTAATAAACCCAGAATACTTATTTTTTTAATTGATCCACCTGAATTTTCTTCTTTTATTGGAATTATTTAATTCCTTCTATAAAGATACATGCACATGTATGTTTAGTGTGGCACTGTTCACAATTGCAAAGACTTGGATCCAACCCAAATGCCCATAAGTGATAGACTGGATAAAGAAAATGTGCACATATACACCGTGGAATACTCTGCAGCCATAAAAAAGGATGAGTTCATGTCCTTTGAGGGGACATGGATGAAGCTGGAAACCATCATTCTCAGCAAACTGACACAGGAACAGAAAATCAAACACTGCATGCTCTCATTCTTAATTGGGAGTTGAACAATAAGAACACATGGACACAGGAAGGGGAACATCACACACTGAGGACTATCAGGAGATGGGTGGCAGGGGAGGGATAGCACTAGGAGTATGTAGATGATGGGTTGATGGGCGCAGCAAACCACCATGGTACGTATATACCTATGTAACAAACCTGCACATTCTACACATGTACCCCATAACATAAAGTATTAAAAAATAAAAATAAATAAATAAGTAGGCCAGGAGTTGTGGCTCACACCTGTAATCACAGCACTTTGGGAGGCCAAGGCGGGCAGATCTCTTAAGGCCAGGAGTTTGAGACCCAGCCTAATCAATATGATGAAACCCCATCCCTACAAAAAATACAAAAGTTAGCCAAGCATGGTGGTGTGTACATGTACGTGCCTGTAATCCCAGCTACTCAGGAGGCTGAAGCAGGTGAATTACTTGAACCCAGGAGGTGGAGACTGCCAGATTGCACCAGTGCACTTCAGCCTGGGCGACAGAGCAAGACTGTCTCAAGTAAATAAATAAATAAAGAGAAAGATGCTATTTATTTAGGAAAATACAAATATAATCCACAAACTGGAAGAAGGCATTCTCAATTTAAGCATCTAAAAATTGTCTTGTGTTTTAGACATATAAAGAACTATCTAAATGTAACAATAAGAAAATTATATTGTTGCTATGCCCTTATATAATTGCATATATTAGCGTTACTCATCATTTTCAAATACCAGGGACAACATAAATGTTGCTCAAAATATGAATTTAAAGAGTGTGGTACTTTCATATAATGGAACAAAACACTATTCACCAATAAAAAAGGAACAATTAATACATGTAAAAGCATAGAGAAATCCTAAATGGGTAAAACAAAGTGAAAAGAAGCCAGTTTCAAAATGGTATATATGATATGATTCTGTTTACGTGACATTTTGGAAAAGGCACAATTACAGAGACAGGAAACAGATTAAGAATTTTCAGGAATGAAGGTTATGGAAAGGGACTGAATACAAAATGCATTATAAGGGAGTTCTTTGTGGATGGAATTATTCTATTGGTGGCGGTGGTTATAAGAATCTCTGCATGCTCTAAAGTTCATGGATGTATACACCAAGAAAAGATGCATTTTACTATATGAGCATTAAAAGAAAATTGAAAAGAATATATTGGTATAATTAAATGATCAAATTAGTTACATTATTCATTTGTTATATTCCCCCAGTTAACATTATTTTTCATAGCTTTTAAGTTTTTAATTTTTATTATTGTTGTGTATATTACAGGAGCATAAAATATAAATGGAATCACATCCTTTTACTTGTGACCTGTTCAATTTGCTTTTATGAAGACAGAATTCTTATGCCACACATAGACTTAATATTTATTTGTATTCCTCCCCCAATGTGTTTATTTGCTTTGCTTTGTTTGCTTAACATTTTACTCTCAATGCTATTGTATTAATTTTTGTGTAAAATAATTAAAGTATGCAATAACTCAATTTTTTTAATGCCTAATTTTCCTTATAGAATGTTTCAAAGATTCCATTCCCCCAATTGTTTCTCATTTGGTGCTTTTATTATCGGATGGTAAGTTTTGTATGATCTGCTATGTTTCTAGATTTTCCCTTAGTTGTAATTGACCTACATCTGCCATGCTTACTCTAGCCTAATGATTTTGTTAAGTCTCAGACACTGATAACCCAAAACATGACATTTAGTAAATGCTGAACTGAAAAGGAGCCTCAAGACCTCTCTGACCTCTTGTAACTGAAACATCAGTGGTTTGGTCTCAGTTCTGTTTGCCACACAGAAACCCAATCATTGAGACAAAAAGTTGGGCCAAGGAAGAAAGCTTTAATCGGGTGTTGCAGCTGAAGATATGAGAATCAGTCTCAATCCCACTTCTTGAACAGCTAAAATAAGGGGTTCATATAGCAGGGAAGAAATACAACTACATGCAGGAAAACCGGAATTAGGGAAAGGCAAGGAAAAGGATTTGGTTAACAGGAAGCAGGTGGTTGGTTAGGCAATCATGATGGGTGAGGAATCTAAAGTCTCATTGTACAGATGTGATGATCTGCTAAGTTTCAGTTCCTTGATATTCTCTGGGAGACTTCATGGTGGTTTCCTGGGAAAGCAACTCTGATAAGACAAATGTAACTTTCTCAAGTTTTAAAACTGTGAGAATCAATTTGTATGTTTACTCAAAAGAAACCATAAGCATCAGTTCCAGGGGACAATTGGGCCAGTTTCACTTTCCTGTTCCCTTCTCTGTTTCTACCAAAGCATAAAACTCTCTGAAAATCCCTTAGCTACCTAAAATTTGGACCTACCAAAGAAAACAATTACCTCTTGTGTCTTCTCTGCATTATTAACTGAACCCTTATTATGAAAAGGAAGACTAAAGTCTGTCAATAGACCTGGACAGACATTTGTCACTAACCATTGTCAATTCCGTGGGGCCAATATACTTTGTCCCAGGTCATTCTGTGTTCTTCAAGCCCATTGAATTCTCTCCACTAATCATTTATTGCCTTCAACAGAAGTCTTCTCCCCTCTATAATAACCTGATTTTCCAGGACCCAAGCAGTCATTCTTTCTGTCACTTCAGGATGGTATATATGCTTCTATAGCTCATTGAATAATTGGGTCTTTATTCTGAAGGCTCCCATGTACTCATGTTAAATAAATTTGTATCCTTTTCTCCAAGAAATATGCCTTTTGCGGGTTGATTTTTCTCTGAACCTTCAGAGGGCCAAAGGAAACGTTTCCCTTGGCCTCTATATTTTTGTGTTTTCTTATTTAAATACACATTCATTCTTGTCTTTATAAGTAAGATGTTAACAATTTTTATTATGTTCTATCTCATACTTTTTGTTTGAGCAGGCTATTATTGTGAAGAATAGTCAAATATACACACAGAGTACTCAATGAAAGTATTATACATGTGTGTTTATGTATGTGTGTATGTGAGAGACATATTTGTATGCACACAGACATTTATTTTTATATATGTAATAGATATACAGTATATACTTAGAAGGCACAATAATGCTGAAATGTATAGAATTATAAATTATTTATAATCTGCCAAATGTAGAGCACAAAACTACCTATTACATAGAAGTTAATTAAATGAAATGAGCTAGTGATTTTAAAGCTTATGGAAGAATACCTGAACTATTATAGATTCTCAAAAACATTGTTGAAGATTATTAATATTTTTAGTCTAAACTATTAAGTTTGCTTTTTGAAATAAAACTATATTACTACTATCTATCTCATTCAATCTATTTCTGATTAGTAATTAAAATTGCTAAACCACATAAGCACAATAAAAAAATTAATGTTGAGTTTCTTGATGTTACCAAAAAACTAATACTTCCACCATTTACTTTACTTTTGACATTATGATGTCAAAAATATGAAGCTAGTTTGAGATAAGTAAATCGGTAAAAATTTTTATACCAACTCTGATGCTACAGAATAACTAGACTCTATTTTATTCAATTATTTAAGAGTCTGCAATCTTCCATCATTACTTTAATCTTTATAACACTTATTTACTGAACTTATAATTATGTTGTTCTTAAAGTAACACTCACATAGATTCCATACAACTCAATTACAGAATTCATTTAAAAATATGCTTGGGCAGATTTTCTTAAGCTGAATGATTGCAGAAAAAGTGGTTCCACTTTTAATAGATACAATTATGTAACTTTCGCAGAAAAGAGTGGGAAGCAAGTCTACCACTAACTAAACACAACAGAAGTGTTGCTTTATTTTATATGGGACCAAGATGGCATTAACATTCCCCTTACATTGACCAAATTTTAGACAGGTTTCTTCCTGACTAGAGGTTCTTGATCTCCCTTTTCTTAAAGCATTTACTTATAATCACATATTCTTTATCTACTCCTTTAAAATGTGTATTTATCTTCTTAAAGACCTCTTGCCAGTTTTCTAGCCCAGTGATGCAGGAGTTTTTCTTGACCCTTTCATCAGACATGCAATGGAGGGTACCCCATTTCCTTGGCCCACTATGCTCAACCTCTTGTGGGAGGGAGTTTGTGAGCGAGTCAGTGCAAGATCCAGCTGGCCACTTTGGGCACCGGCAGGGGCAAGCTCCATGCAGACCTCATGACCAGACAAGGTGTGGGCAAACAAGTGCAGGATCTGGCTGGCCAATTCAGGTACTGGCAAAAGCAGGCTCTGGTGGGTCCCACAGCAGCACAGAGGTGGGGGTGCCTGCAACCCCCAAAGCCCCAGATGGCATGTCCAGTGCTCTCTTAGCATTGCTATTCATGTACAGAAGTTTGTTCCCAGCTCAGTGGGCCCCTTCCCTCATCACATGGAGTGGGTGCCCTCCACCTGCGAGGACAAAGGGCAATTGTGACAGCCTTTTTAAGATTCCTGCATTCAGTGGGTCCCAAGCTCTTGTCTTGTGTCCAAGAAGAATTAGGTTGCATAGACCACTTCCATTACTAAATAAAATTCTCTGCCTCCACCATCCTCCATGATGGTGGAGGCAGAGAATTTTATTTAGTAATGGAAGTGGTTCTCAGCAGAGAGGGGAGCTGAAGAGGGAATGAGAAAGGCAGATAATCTTCCCTGAAGTCTGGCTGTTTACAGATAGTTCTTCTCTTAAGTTAAGCCATCTCTCCTCTGAAGCCCAGTTGTCTCTCTGAAGTCAAGTCGCCTCTCTCCAGTCAAGCCACTTCTCTCTCTCTACTGATGGAGTCTGGGGCTTTTATAGGCACAGGGTGGAGGACAGTGTGGGCCACAGGTAATTTTGAAAAAGGCAACATTTGATTGATAAAAAGACATTATTCAAAAATAACCGATAGGGAAAGAGCAGGCAAACAGGGATAGAAGTTCACACTTTGGGCCATGGGTTTCAGACTTTTGGGTTTTACCAGCAACTCACCCCTGTCTGCCTAGAATTTCAGGAATTATCTTTCTCAATGAACTACAAAACCATCTCTTTGAGATGTAAACATGGAAGGAAAATAAGGCCCCTATCTCCAGGTTTCCGTGGAAATGGTAGGAGTCTAACATCCTTGGGTGCTTCAAGCTGCAAAACTACTTTGTGTCCTGAAGGTAAGAGAAACTTCTCTTTTCCTTTAGGTAAAGTCATTTAGCAAACACAGATTGCCTACAAGCTGGTTCCCCCACACCAGCTCTTAAAATCTCTTCCAGCCTTCCTTGAGCAGAACTGAATATCCTGCCTTGGTCTGTATGCCCTTCCTTACTGATGGCAACAGAACTGGAATAAAATTAACCTCTTCATGTTCATCTTATCTGATGAGATTTTTTTCTATAATAAACACTCAAAGTTACAACAACTTAGACAAGTGCTGAATAAATTGAAGTCATTTACATGAAATGAAAAACAAAGTGAATTATCTTTAATGTGATTGGTGATATTAATACTATGTAAGTATTTCCATGAAAGTGAATTTCAATATAAGAAAATCTTATTTTGCATTTAGGTCATATTAAATGCAAAAATGTGAATAGTGTAAAATATTATAGGTACTATCCAAAATGGGAAACTAATCTTCCAAAATATCTTTTGGAAAAAATTGTAAACAACCATGGACATAATAAGAGTAACAGTGGTAAGAAATAGCTTCAGTAGGACCACAAATCTAATTAAACAACCTACGGGGAAGTACTTGAACCTGCTGAAGAGGTCTTTGACAACAGAGTAAAAACGATAAGTAGGATGTGGGTAGTTGATTTTTGAGCAGCTGTCCTTTAGTTTGGATGGGTGTAAACCAAAAAGTATCTGAGACAGGTCTCCATCCATTTGTCAAGTTTAAGCACAATGCCTGGGACCAAAGAACACAGAATCGCAGAAGCAGTCTCTGGGGATAAGTGGGCTGGGCGAGAAAGAGGAAGGGTGTGGTTAAAGCAAAGGATCAGGTAGAGGAAAAGTCCACTAGGTATTTGTCTTGTATTTAGCAAATGGGCACTTTACACAGGATGAGGCAAACACAGAGCAGCTACCTGTGGATATATTTAACCTTTCATCTGTAGCTCTCTGCTTAGGGACAAAAGGAAAGGCATTTTCTTCCATGAGTTGGCTTCCAGCTTAAATTTTTCCTTTTGGCATAGTAAACTAGGGTCCTGAGTTTGTATTTTCCTCTCAGGTGCTGATAGTATAATTATTTTCTTTCGTTATACTAGAGTATCCCAGGTAAGATCTTCTTTTTTTTTTTTTGAGACAGAGTTTCACTCTTGTTACCCAGGCTAGAGTGCAATGGCGTGATCTCGGCTCACCGCAACCTCCACCTCCTGGGTTCAGGCAATTCTCCTGCCTCAGCCTCCTGAGTAGCTGGGATTACAGGCACGCACCACCATGCCCAGCTAATTTTTTGTATTTTTAGTAGAGACGGGGTTTCACCATGTTGACCAGGATGGTCTCGATCTCTTGACCTCGTGATCCACCCGCCTCGGCCTCCCAAAGTGCTGGGATTGCTTAATTATTTACTCAGAGGTGTGAAATCACACCCAAGGCAGAAAGGATAAGATAAAATCAAATAAAAAAGGGATTATGTGACATCAAACACGTTACAGAGGAACAGCTAAATAACAGATTGATTCTATCCAGAAATGAATCTACTGCAGATATTGTCAAACATGTATACTTTTTTTCTAAATAAATATAACTACATACCTGAGGGTACAGTTTTGACACTACTTAGCTTGTTGAAGACATTAACATTATACCATTTGTTCACTGTTATGTGGGGCAGAAAAACATCAAGATTCTTAGGTAACAAGATGGTAAGTGAGTGGCCTAATAAGAAAAATAAGAAAAGAAGGAGCTGGGAGGCACAGGCTCCAGAGTCTATACTTAGGTTTCTTTATAATGGAGACATTTTTTACCACTCAAAGAGTAATGAAATGTCTTCTGCCTCCATGAAACTTGAGTTTGGCTGTAGAGATCTTCCCCTTCTTCCCAAGAGAGGAAAAAATAAACTCCCTACTTCTGAATAGGTAGAGAAGTGAATATTGCTGCCTATAAGTAGCTGCTGAAATTCATAACTTGGGATTCTGTAATAGTTTCCAAAGCCTGATAACACAGCATCAGAACCTGGATGGCTTAAAACAACTGACATTTATTCTTTTACAGTTTTGGAGACTACAGATCTGAAATCAAGGTATCCAACGTTCTGCTCTCCTGAAAGCCTTTAAGAGAGAATCCTTCCTTGCATCTGTAACAGTCTTTGGTATTCCTTGGCTTGTTGTAGCTGAACTCCAACCTCTGCCTCTGATTTCAGCAGGCCATCATCTCATTGGGTGTCTCTGAATCGCCTCCCTTTTCTGCATGTCTGTCTTTGACATTTTAACCATCCAAGGGGTTCACCTTGCCACCTGGCTAGACAGAGTCAATTTATCAAGACAGGGGAATTGCAATAGAGAAAGAGTAATTCAGGCAGAACTGGCTGTACAGGACACTGGAGTTTTATTATTACTCGAATCAGTCTCCCTGAGAACTTGAAGATGAGAGTTTTAAGGATAACTTGGTGGGTAGGAGGCCAGTGACTTGGGAGTGCTGATTGGTTAGTTTGGGGATGAAATCATGGGGAGTCGAAGCTTTTCTCTTAGGCTAAGTCAGTTCCTGGGTGGGGCCACAAAATTGATTGCTAGGTCCAGGAGGAGTCTCTGGTTGTTAGAAATTCAAAAAGCTGAAAAGACATCTCAAAAGGCCAATCTTAGATTCACAATGGTGATATTACCTTCAATTGGGGAAGGTGGGAATCTTAGGACCTCCAGAATAATGGCTATTAATATTTAGAATTCCAGTCCTTCTCATTGTAACTTGGTGGCTGGTGGCCTTTCGTTTGTTTTACAAGAACAGTTTAGCTTTTAGGAAGGGCTATTCTTTTTTTTTTTATTATTTTTATTTTCTGAGATAAAGTCTCGCTCTGTCTCCAGGCTGGAATGCAATGGGGCTATCTAGGCTCACTGCAGCCTCCACCTCCCCAGCTCAGGCAATTCTTTTGCCTCAGCTCCAGAGTAACTGAGACTACAGGCGCATGCCACCACGTCCAGCTAATTTTTGTATTTTTAGTGAAGACGAGGTTTCACCGTGTTGGCTAGGATGGTCTCAATCTTTTGACCTCATTATCTGCCCACCTTAGACTCCCAAAGTGCTGGGATTTTTAGACTCCCAAAGTGAGGCACCACACCCTTAGACTCCCAAAGTGAGGCACTGTACCTGGCTGGGAAGTACTATTCTTTAAACTATAAACTAAATGCCTTTCCAAGGCTAGTTAAGCCTATGTCCAGGAATGGATAAGGACAATTTAGAGGTTAGAAGCAAGATGGAGTTGTCATAATTTTCGTAGTTAGAATTTTGCAAGGGTGCTTTTGTCCTGTGTCCAAATTTCCACTTCTTATGAGGATATCCATCATAATGGATTAGGACCACTGTAATGGCCTTATCTTGATTATATCTGCAAGACTCTATTTCCAAGTAAGGTAACATTCATAGACAGAAGAGGATGATAGGACTTCAACTTCATTTTTGTAGGACAGGATTCGATTCAACGAATAATATTCCCCTTCTGCCTCCCTTCCTTCCTTCCCCTCTCTCTTTCCTTTGCCCCATCTCTCATTTCCTTTCTCTCTTTCCTTCCTTTATTCTCAGTATGCTATTTTCATTGTTACCCTATTTTTTTCCTGACAGAAAAGGATTTAGCAAATTTTGAATCAATTAAAATTCCTTCAATAGGAACATCTATGTAAGTAACGAATTTATAATAGTGATACGCAAATGAAAGAACTACATCCCTTTCAAACTTGAGTCCATGAGTTATGTAAAAAAGGATAAAAAAAAGAGTGAACATCACTGGTATTTTCTTCTCCCTTGACACTTTGCTCTGATATTCCTTGTCTCTCACTTCATCTCATGTTAAAAAAAAGTCATACCATCTCATTTATAGTGGCTTATCTTCTACCTCTCCTCAATAAGCTTTTTTTTATAGGCATCCTCCCTGTCCCAAGTGTACTAAAACTTGCCCATTATTAATGCAAAAATTATAAAATACTAAACAAACCAAATTTTATTCTGATTGTTCATAAGCTACAGCATTCTCTTTCCTTTTTTGCAAATATTTTCAAAGAAATTTAAATTGTTTTTATCACTCTTTTAATCCTCAATTCTCTGGCATTCAATCTTCATTAACTGGCTAGGCAGTGGTGGCTCACACCCGTAATCCCTGAGGTGGGCAGATTGCTTGAGCTCAGGAGTTCCAGACCAGCCTGGGAAACATGGTGAAACTCTGTCTCAAAACATATACAAAAATCAGCTGGGCATGGTGGCAAATGCCTACAATCCCAGCTACTCAGGAGGCTGAGGTAGGAGGATTGTTTGATCCTGGGAGGTTGCACTGATCCAAGGTTGTAGTGAGCTGAGATTGCACCACCGCACTCCAGCCTGGGTGACAGAGTGAGACTGTCTCAAAACAAACCAACCAACCCACCTCTGTTCTCCCCAACTTTATCCCTACTCCAGAGGCAGTTTTCAAATAGGATAGACATAGTTTTGATCCAAGAACATCATCTTTCCAGCTGTGTAGACTTCAATAAGTTACTTACTTGCTAACTCTTGATGTCTTCATCTACAAATGGTCATAATACTTTCTTAAAATGAAGTTTATTGAGCTAAGGCATATGCATATTTGGTTACACACTACAAGTTTGACAGTGGTTAATCTCGCAATCCAAGTTATTGTTTCTATAGTAGTAAATATTAATGTTATTATGTGTACTTTTAAGTAATATTTCAATAATATTAAAAGTGATTTTGAACACACAGCTTTTTGCACTGTCTCTTTTGACTGTTTAGGACTGCCACTAGACTCTACCATCAGGTAAAATTATCATCTTCTTTGAAATTCATGTCATTTGAGTATATCCCCTGTATTTGTTTGTGTTTACTACTAATGTTTAGATCACTCCTCTACATTAATCAAGGACATTCTATATGACAGGCCCTCTCTTCTTCAAATCTTACCAGAATTACTGACATCTATGGAATGCACCAGGCTAACTTAGCCTCTCCCCTAGATTTTTCTTTTGAGCAGCGTGGCAAATTATCGTCTTTAGCAAACCTCACAACCCATCAGCATGCTCTTACAGTGTACCTTGGCTTCAAATTAGAGAGTCCCACACTATAATTGGATTCCCCATTAGCCAATTCTCTCTTTTATATTTTAATAATTCTCAAATGTTTCTCAAAATTGGTTGAGAAAATTCTCAACAAAGAAGAAAGGCAAGAGCAAAAATCCACTGGAAAATTTTCAACCAATTACCTTCCAGTGGATTTTTGGTTTTGCTTTTCTTGTTTGTTTGCTTTAAAACAATACTCTTAATATTTTGAGTTTGAGTTTTCAACGCAGTTTGAGAACCACTCACAGCCAGCTTTCATTTTTTATTCATTACAGGTGTCAATTCTTTACTATATTCCCATTTTTAAACATTCATTGAGGAGATGACCTTGCCTCCTGCTGTGGAGACGTAATTGAGACTATCAATTATGAATTCCCTTAACTTCTTCTCCACCGATAAATTTATTGATGCTCACTCCAGTCCTTCTTCTTTCTCTTTGGAACAAGTAGGATGGATATATGTCTTCTACGCCACACAATTATTTTACCTGTGCTCATGGCTCCATACTGACTTGTGATTTGTCAGGGGTCTTGCTCCATCAGCTCCCTTTAGCAGCTGTCTTAGTTAACTAGGGCTGCTAAAATAAAATGCTGGCTCATGCCTGTCATGTCAGCACTTTGGGACGTTGAGGTGGGTGGATCACCTGAGATCAGGAGTTTAAGACCGCCCTGCCCAACATGGCAAAACTCTGTCTCTACTAAAAACGCAAAAAATTAACCAGGCATGGTGGCAGGCACCTGTAATCCCAGCTACACAGGAGGCTGAGGCAGGAGAATCACTTGAACCTGAAATGTGGAGGTTGCAGTGACCCAAGGTCATGCCACTGCACTCCAGCCTGGGTGACAAGAGCAAAACTCTATCTCAAAGAACCAAAAACAAAACCAAAATGTCATAGATTGGTTGAGTTAAGCAACCGACATTTATCATTTATTTCTCACCATTTTTGAGGGTGGAGAAGTCCAAGATCAAAGTTCTGAGAGATTCAATTTCTGGTGAGGATTCCTTCTTGGTTTGCATACCTCCAAATACATTGGGAGTTATGGTGTCCAAATACAAATTTTGAAGGGATATAAGCAGTACATAACAGTGACAAGAACTGTTTCTCTCCTGAAACTTTATCATAAATACATAATGATACTTAAGACTCTTCTATCTAAAAACTACACAAATTAACAATACTACCACATTTCTCTTGGAAAGCTAAATTCTAGAAAACAATGTATCCCTCTTTTAACTTTAAAAGTAAAATTTCTAGAAATAATGCTTTATGCTCACTGACTTTACTTTCTCTCTCTATATATTCATCCATCTGGCTTCAACATTTATTTCCCTCTGAAACTGCTCTTACGTAGTCCAACAAGCCAGATGGTCCTGAGAACATATACTATGAGCTGATGATGCTGAGAAAAATCTAACCAAGATTTTTTACATTTTTAAGAGAGGCGTGAAGGCGATCAGAATCAGAAACATTATATAAGATCACTTTCTCTGTTACAGACAAGACTCTGGCAAAATTCAGACTCTCCAAAGTATGTCAATCTCATGCATACAGTGACCACCCCATACATTTAAAAAATGTTTGTACATCTGGCTCTATGAGTGAAAGCTTGCTTACTTTAACTCATATCAGTGAAAGGCAGGTACAGACAGAACAACACTATAGCATCAGTTAACGTAACTACCAGATATATAGAATGGTCATAATTCCTGATCTAAAACTTTAAGAGTTTTTTGATAAACAATCCTGTAAGACAAGGAGATATGGCAATTCTAGGAAAACCATGCTGATATCATGCCAAGATCACTTAGATGCAGGTCCAGTTTTGATGATGTGATATAAATATATGTTTGCGTGTAACTCTTTTTATGGATATGTTTGAAAAATAGTTCTTAATTATAAGAGTATGTAGAAACAAGCCCCTCATAAATTTCTCCGGGTAGAATATTTTGCTACTTCATTTCTTGAAGAAAATTTGTCAGTAAGTATCAAATATCTTACTATTTAGCTTTGCTTATAATAGAACAATACTAATTTTGAGATGTATGTGATTATAGCAGTGAAAATGGAAAACAATATAAAATCCATCAATAGGTGGTATGTTAAGTAAATACATATACATACAGAGGCATACTTGAAAGCCATTAAAGAATCTATAGCACTAAAATATACAGTACTTGGAAAATATCTCACCTTATAAAAAGATTTAAATGACATGTAGGTTACCAAACAGTATATATCATAGAATATCAGTTTTGTAATTCATACATAATATGTCAATCTATGTATACAGAAAGGAGTCTGGAAGAATTTGCAATTTTTGATCTTGCTTAATTTTCAGGAATCAGATTGTGAATAAGTTTTACTTTTTTTTGCAGCTATCCTAATTTTAAAATAAAATACAATGTATTAATATAAGGCAATTATGTGAGGAAATACTAGAGTTGTAACTTCTGCTCAATCTCCTGCACTTACCAAAGTGATAGGAGTTGGCTCTGTGTGTCCACTCAAATCTCATCTCTAAGTGTAATCCCCATGTGTCACAGGAGGAGCCTTGAGGGAGGTGATTAAATTATGGACATGGATTTCCCCTGGCTGTTCTTGTGATGATGAGTTCTCATGAGATTTTACAGTTAAAAAGTGTGGCATTTCCCTCTTCAGTCTCTCTCTCCTGCGCTGCCATGGTAAGACATGCTTGCTTCCTCTTCACCTTCCACCATGATTGTAAGTTTCCTGAGGCCTCCTACTTATGCTTCCTGTATAGTCTGCAGCTCTGTGAGTCAATTAAACCTCTTTTCTTGATAAATTACCCAGTCTTAGGTAGTTCTTTATAGCAGTGTGAAAATGGACTAACGCTCTAAGTGAATGACTGAAGAGGGTTTTTGTTTTTGTTTGTTTGTTTGTGACTGTCTTACTTTGTCACCCAGACTGAAGTGCAGTGGCTGGATCATAGCTCACTGCAACCTTGAACTCCTGGGCTCAAGCAGATCTCTTGCCTCAGCTTCTTGAGTATCTGAGACTGCAGGTACATGCCACCACACTTAGCTAATTTTTAAATTTTTTTGTAGGGACAGAGTCTTGCTAAATTGCCCAGGCTGGTCTCAAATTTCTGGCCTCAAGCAAGTGCTGAGATTACAGGTGTGGGTTACTGAATTTGGCATGAGTAAAAAATTTAATTAAGGGGTGGCTTCTATATACGACCATTACTCAGTAGAAAGTATGTCAAATATCCTATTCAATTTAATAAGAAATGATGTATAAATTATGCTAGATGCTATAACAAATTTTTAGTCCAGAAATAGTTAAACACTGTGATTGGCTATATGGCTTTAAAGTTACTGTGCCATGAATTCCAGGCATTAGGTTGATATCTGTGTCTGTTACTCACAGTGTTACTCAGGGAATAAAGATAAATGGTAGCACCCAAATAGGGCCTCTCCAACATCTTAAAACTACTCTGAATATTCATTTATTTTGTGTATTTATATAGAGAGTCTCAGTACACTCAATCTTTACCTTTATTTCAAACAAATAAAATGGAGTAGTTTCCAAGGTCATGAACTCTTAACTTGATCCACATACTTTCCTGAAGTTCACAATGAATTGCTGGTTATTGTATAACTTCATCTCTAGTAATGAAGTTTACCACTACAGTGTGTACCTGGATTGCATTTACATAGTTATAAAAATTTTACTGCATTTGGAACATGACAAAGGCCAGTGTTTTAGTTTTTGACATGAATAATTAATATGGAAAAAAAACATTATTAGAGAAGTATTTACTAAACTTTTATGTAAGTTTCTTGGTTTTGAACCTTAATTTATAATAAAATACATTTCAGCACATATACCAATTTAAAGCAATTCAGACATCTGAACTATTTAGTCCCATGCATGGCATATTTTCTGTTCCATATGTAGGAATTTGGTCTATTTGTTACACTGTTCAAACACACACATTTTTATAATTTTTTTCATCTAGGTATAATTTAAGCAACGTATGAAAATTGTCATATTAACACACTATTTCTATTTCCAAAGTTCACATAAGATCTTTGAATTCCATTTATACCAGTATTAAATGAAACTCCTTGGAGTTTAAGAAAAGTAAAAAGATATTATCGTGTATAGACTTCATTACTCAAATGGCATTATATGCTCTTCAAAACATGCATGGTTTAAGAAAAAACTGTTGGCTGGAATGCATTGTAATTTGTTTACCTGCAGCCAGTCTTCATGCTTTCCCATAAATGTTCCCTATGACACGATAGAGCCACAAAGTCTCCTCTTATATAGGACAAATGCAAAAATATACTTCTTTTCCTCAACTGCAGATTATATTTAGCTTTAGAGACATGCAGCAATTTTTTCCTCATATTATGCCTATAGAAGTTGCTTGTTTTTACATAGTATATGTAACATTTATTGCTTTAATTTCATCATGATAAAGGAAAGAAAGCCTACATTTAAGTTTTGTAATTTGCTTAAATAACCAGATTCGTAATTTGTAATTTGCTTAAATAACCAAAGTCCTTTAAGCTCCACTGATACATGGCCATGTATAAGAACACTGTGTTGTATATTTATTTCCAACTCAGTGAAGCTACTTCTGGCATCTAGTACAGTACACCTCTCTCTTACACAGAATTGGGAAGATGTCCTTCACATAATTCAGAGTATGGAAAATTCAAGCAAGATCATATCTTTCTCTATATAAATGTATATGATAAGCAAGCGAATTTAGTCAATTTTGCAAAAATAGATTAATTTTTTTATTTTGAAAAATGACACTGTATCACATTGCTTTTTACTCATAATTTTTAACTCATTAAAACTGCAGATGTTCGACTTAATATAGCGATGGTAACTGCAAATGTTGGGAATAGCATTTATAATTGTCCTCACACCTCAACTAATACTTTGATGCTGATATTTATAAACTCAGTAGAATAATGAAATGTCTGTAATGTGTGACGGATGTAATTTTAATGTTTCTAAAGTTTTATTGTAGCTACAGTTCAGATAGATACATTGCTTTTATTGTGTTTACCCTTCATCAGGAAGTTCTTTAAAACAGCATTTCCTAAAATACTATGTCATTATAAACTTTGACAAATCTCATTTAGTTCTAAGATGTCGGGCTTGTAGATATATAACTAAAAAAACAAAAACAAAGCCCTCAAAAACTGGGGGAATTTAATTAACCTAAGTGAAGTTTGAATAACACATTTTATTTTATGACACATTTTTCTTAGCATATATGTTATAAAAAGGGAAATTCAGTCCCACAGAGTTAAACATTTTAAAATAATACTGAAACATTAAACTATTCAATTTAAATAGATTTTTCCCTTAATCTAAAAGATATAAAACTACATTGTACAATTAATATTATCAGGGCTTTTTTGTCATCTTAATGAATAATTTGCTATAATATTAACACTATATTTGTATTATTGGCAGAGATCTGAATTCTAGATATTCAAAGAAATTGCCCATCTTTAAGTAAGAAAAATCTAACAGTTTAAAAAACTAATTTTTAAAAAATTGAAACACTTAGACTACTCAGGATCCTAATTGCCAAGCATTAAGAGAAAGTGAGCTATAGAATGCTATCAAGGCTGGCAAATAATTTAAGGCACTTGGTATTTCTACATTTGACCTCTCCTGTTTAAACTCCAGGATAACACCCAATTTGGAAAGATAAGAGGACAGAACAGAACAAGTACACATTTAAATACTCTGCTAATTTAGAACTAAAAGAAAATTAATTGAAATGATCCAACACTTTACAATAAAGTACAGTGTCTTCAGCATATCATATTGTGTTACAGGAAGGTTTGCAAACTGTTCTGTGTTAACAGCTTGTCTCGTTTCTAAAATTAATTGCCTTCAGCTGTATGAACAACAGAGCATGATCAAGTAACATGAAAGCTTTGGACAGATCAATAATAAACGCATCCTAATTTATCCTTTGTTCACCACCAACACCACAAGATTAATACATTTCAAAAGGGCCAATTGAATGTAATCTGTAGCCTAAAATTGCTACAAAAACATCATCCAAATAAAAACACAATAAGCTCCTCAGAGTTGCTAAACCAGTCAGGCAAAAGTAACACAGAAATCAACATTAGGGGTAAGATGTATTTGAAAATGCTGAAATATTTCTTCTTCATCTGTTAAAAAATGTTATATTACATAGGAGGCTGAACTATCTTTTGCATGTGCAAGATTAAAGGGAGAAAAAAAGTAGAGGTATGCTGGTCAAAGAAGATTTTGTTTCATAACGAGCCAAACTTGTCTAACTTCATTTTTTTGTCTCTTTCCTATATAGTCCCTGTTGCCTGTGCTAAAAAGAGTTAAAGGACTAGAGTTATTTTTTTAAATGATGCAAATACTACATTAGGAAAACTATTCAATTAAATATGTAGTGAATCTGCTGTACAAAGTATGTGATATACAAGTGCAGATAAATATGCATAGGGGTATGAAAAACTGTCAATAAAATACTTTTGGTAAGTTGTGTACAATGACTCTTTATTAAACTTTATATTCAGAAGTTGGGTTTAGAATGCAAAGATTCTAAAAGTAATACATGCTCAAAAAGTAGCGAACAGAAGATAGAATTTGAAATCCAATGTTTCGAAAAATGAAAACGGAGATTATAATTTTGTCTAATAATACTTAGCTTCCTTGCATTTAATATAATTACTTTATATAAGTTACAGATTAAAGCCTAAATTTATATAATTTAACAAATTGTCTCTAAATAGAATCTCCTTAAATAATTATTCATAAATTGTTAAACAACTGAACATGAATGAAATAATAGAGAAAAACTGAACTTAGATTTTAGAGTGAAATTATTTACTAGAAATATTGATTAGCAAATATATTGATGCATTTAATGCAAGTTAAGATCACCTAATTGACAAAATTTCAGGGAAGCTTGGAAAAACCTAATATAATATTAAGGTGTGCTAAAATGTTACTATAATTTTAAGGGTATTACAAGAGACAAATTAATACTAAAATATGTAAAAGTTCTTTGATACTTTCCATTTGTTCACATAGTACCCAAAAGCCCTAACTGTGAATACTTTGAAACTGCCACCACTGTGCTTCAAATGACCTTTTAAAATGTCAGTGCTAGGCAAAATGGTCAAATAAGGAAAGCGTTGCTTTGAAACTTGTGCATTCTCCTCATAGCATCACATAATGCAAGGTGATGGGAACAGACATACAGGTGAGGTTGCTGATAAGAAATACAATGCCTTTCTTCATGCCCGAAATGACAACACAACTCTTTCAACCAAAAATTCACTGGCTTCATGTTGGGGCAATGCCCTTCCTTCCCTTTCTTATGGTTTGTACTTTGTAATCATGCCTATCAAACCTTGTCCAATCAGATGATATTTCTCCCTATCTGTGTATTGCTCTTTGCCACTGATTACCTTTCCTTCTGTCCACTGAAGCAATGAGTAGGAATCTCATTCCCAGATAGGCAGTGCTAATGCCGAGGTTTTTAGTATTTACTCTGAAACCAATAACACGTATACTACTTCTTCAAATCACATTGTGAAATGCTTTCTGTTTTTTGTCTCTATGTGTCATTATTTAAGAATGCAAAATGAAGAAAATAATTAAACAATCATTTGATTTAGTCTTGTAATAGAAAATCTAAGATAAAACCTGCAAACCATACTAGTTATTCAATCAGTTCAATTTATAACAATAAAATCAATGTCCTACTGATATAAACAATACTTCTTCTGATCTTTTAAATCTAAATGAGGTGAACAGGGCATGTTGCTACAAAAACACTTTGATATTCAATGAAGGTAAGTATTATGAAATAAAATTATTATGAAATGAACATCATTATGTAAATAGTACAGAAACCTAGTTGATCTTAATAAGCTGTACTGTAAGGTAATTATGAATAGACTATAACACAAGAAATGAATTCATTAAATTCATCATGTCTTTCAAAGTGTGCAATAAAATTATTTACCAGAAAAATTATGAATTACTTTTTAAAAATCTTACGTTTTATTTCATAAGTCATTTGTTACAGTCATGCATAGCTTAATAACGGGAAAACATTCTGGGAAATGTGTCTTTAGGGGATTTTGTCATTGCACAAATATCGTAGGGTATAATTACATAAACTTTAGATGGTAGAGCCTACTACACACCTAGACTATATAATATAGTGTATTATTCTTAGGCTACATGTTACTGTACTGCATACTGTACTAAATATTGTAAGCTATTGTAACACAATGGTATTTTTATATGTAAACATATCTAAACATAGAAACGACCCAATGAAATCAGTATTGTAATCTTATGGGACCACTGCCTTACATGTGATTCATTCTTTTGTTTGTTTGTTTGATTTTTTTTTTTTTTTGAGATGGAGTCTCCCTCTGTCACCCAGGCTACAGCGCAGTGGTTCTCTCTGCTCACTGCAACCTGCAACAGCCAGGTTCAAGTGATTCTCCTGCCTCAGCTTCCTAAGTAGCTAGAACCACAGGCATGAACTGCCATGCCCAGATAATTTTTGTATTTTTAGTAGAATCAGGGTTTCACCATGTTGGCTTGTGGATCATGAGGTCAGGAGATTGAGACCACTTTAGCCTCCCAGAGTTCTGGGATTACAGGCATGAACCACTGCACTCGGACTGTGGTTCATTGTTAATGGAAATGCGATTACATGGCTCAGTGTAATAGCATTTATATTTATATTTCTCAATGTATGACTACCCCCAAATAAACAGCAGAAATATCTCAATCTATATTGTTACTTATGTAAATGATACCTAAGCTATCTCTTGATGTTAAAGTAAGGTGCCACTCCAGCTTATAGAAAGTCTAATTTAATTAATTCAGGCAGGATTTGGAAATTGGATTATCAAGAAGATAATAAACTGTGTTACAGCATACAGTGTAGAGGCATTTTTAAGGAACACCTCTTTTTGAAAAGAAAACAGCAGCTTTTTGGCATGAAACACTTTTGCTGAAAGGTAATTTTTAACTTTGTGGATACATACAGGGGATTATTATGGAAAGGAGAAAATATTTGGGAGAAATAAAATGGAACAAATAGAAGCTACCCATTCTTCATTAGGCCACTGGGTGATTTGATGAGTTGCTTAGCCCCTATATCTGGATACTATTGGCCCTTGCCTTAATTGGAGGGATGGGAGGACTATGACTATTTCAGTTTCTCCTGCTGGTTGTCAAGCTGCTGTTACTTAGTCTATTTCACCCTTTGCAGTTATTCTTAGAGCCAAAGTATCTTTTAACTTCAAACCATACTTCTAGATAAGCACAGATTTTATGTCTGTGACTATCAACTCTATTGCCTCATTAGTCCCCTATCCTTCTTTATTTATTTTATGTTTTAAATGTGGGCAATCATATGTTTTCACTCTCTTCCCCCTTACCCATCCCATGCCACATACAAACAAAAGATTTATGAGTATTAAGTTTGTCTGCCAAACCTTTTTAAAAGAAATTTTGAATTTGAAAAGAAATTTTAACACCAGAAATTCTCTCATAAAAGTCTACACAATCAACATCTCTTTAAATATTTGTGTTACTATTCAATGAATAATTGCTCTCTGTGGGTGATTATGGCACAAACCTAATTGTTACCAATATCTGTGAGTTATCTGCTTTGACAATGATACAGTTTGGCTGTGTCCCCATCGTAATCTTAACTTGAATTGTAATAATCCCCATGTGTCAAGGGTGGGGTCAAATCGAGATAATTGAATCATGAAAGTGGTTCCCCCATACGGTTTTCATGGTACTGAATAAGTCTCATGAGATCTGATAGTGACATATTTAAGCTTGTTCCCTTGCACAAGCTCTCTCTCTTGCCTGCCACCATGTAAGACATGACTTTGCTCCTCATTCACCTTCTGCCATGACTGTGATGCTTCCCAGCCATGTGGAGAACTTTGAATCCATAAAATATCTTTCCTTTACAAACTACCCAGTCTTGGGTTGTCTTTATCGAACGCATGAGAACAGACAGTCAGTTGTTACCAGGAGAGTGAGGTGCTGACATAAAAATTCCCCAAAATATGGAAGTGACTTTGGAACTGGGTAACAGGCAGAGATTGGAACAGTTTGGAGGGCTCAGAAGAAGATAGGAAAATGTGGGAAAGTGTGGAAATTCCTAGAGACTTGGAGGGCTCAGAGGACAAGAAGATATGGGAACGTTTGGAACTTTCTAGAGGCTTGTTGGGTGGCTTTGACCAAAATGCTGATAGAGATACCAACGGTAAAGTCCAGGCTAAAGTAGTCTCAGATGGAGAAGAGAAACTGATTGGGAACTGGAGTAAAGGTCACTCTGGCTATACAGAGACTGGTGGCATTTTGCCCCTGACCTAGAGATCTGTGGAACTTTGAACTTGAGAGAAATAATTAAGCATGCCTGGTGGAAAAAATTTCTAAGTGACAGAGTTCAAGAGGAGGCAGAGCATAAAACTTTGAAAAATTTGCAGACTGATGATGCAGTAGAAAAGAAAAATTCATTTTCTGGGAGAAATTCAAGCCAACTGCAGAAATTTCTTTAACTAATGAGGAGCCAAATGCTAACTACTGAGACAATGGGGAAAATGTCTCCAGAGCATGACAAAGACCTTCATGGCAGCCCTTTTCAGCACAAGCCCAAAGGCCTAGGAAGGAAAAATGGTATCCTGGGCTGGATCCAAGCCCCCCCTGCTGTGTGCAGCCTCAGGACTTGGTGCCCTGTGTCCCAGCTTATCCATCTGTGGCTAAATGAAGCCAATGTACAGCTTGGGCTATTGCTTCAGAGGGTGCAAGCCCCAAGCTTTGGCAGCCCCCATGTGGCATTGAGCCTAGAAGTGCACAAAAGTCAAGAGTTTAAGTTTGGGAACCTCTGCCTAGATTTCAGAAGATGTATAAAAATGCCTGAATGTCCAGGCAGAAGTCTGCTGCAGGGGCAGAGCCCTGTTGGAGAACCTCTACTAGGGCAGTGTAGAAGAAAAATGAGGTTGAAACCCCCACATGAGTCCCCACTAGTGCACTGCCTAATGGAGCTGTGAAAAGAGGGCTACCATTCTCCAGACCCCAGAATGGTAGATCCAATCCACCAATAGCTTGCACCATGCACCTGGAAGAGCTACAGACACTCAATGCCAGCCATAGAAGCATACAGCTGGGGCAGAGGGCTGTACCCTGCAAAGCCACAGGGGCAGAGAGCTTCCCAAGACTATGAAAACCCATCTCTTGGATCAACATAACCTGGATGTGAGACATGGAGTCAAAGGAGATCATTTTGGAGCTTTAAGATTTGACTGCCCCACTGGATTTCAGACTTACATGTGGCCTGTAGCCCCTTTGTTTTGCCCAATTTCTCCCATTTGAAATGGGTATATTTACCCAATGCCTGTAACCCCATTGTATCTAGGAAGTAACTAACTTGCTTTTGATTTTACAGGCTCATAGGTGGAAGGGACTTGTCTCACATAAGACTTTGAACTGTGAACTTTCCATTTAATGGTAAAATGAGTTAAGACTTTGGGGGACTGTGGGGAAGGCATTATTGTTTTTGAAATGAACATGAGATTTGGGAGGGGTCAGGGGTGAAATGATATAGTTTGGCTGTGTCCTCACCCAAATCTCAGCTTGAGTTGAATAATACTCATGTGTCAAGGGTGGGGCCAGGTATAGATAATTGTGTCATGGGGGTGGTTTCTCCCATACTATTCTTATGGTAGTGAATAAGTCTCACAAGATCTGATGGTTTTATAAATGGGAGTTCTCCTTCACAAGCACTTTCTCTTGCCTGTCACCATGTAAGATGTGACTTTCCTCTTCATTCACCTTCCATCATGATTGTGAGGCCTCCCCAGCCATGTTGAGCTTTGAGTCAATTAAACCTCTTTCCTTTATAAACTACCCAGTCTCAGGTATGTGTTTGTTAGCATCATGAGAACAGACTATACAGACAACTTCCAGTCTACATTTCCAAGTCCCTTTGCAGTTAGGTGGTGCCATGATGTCAGTTCTGGTCAGTATTTAAAAGGAAATGATGGAGTTTTTCCTGGCTTGACCCCTATAAAGTCTTCCCAAGTTCCTTCAAGCTCTTTTTCTTATCTAAATGCCTACAATTAAGTGGAAGATTTTGAGACCCTAAACATGGCAGATGTAGAAGATAGATTTGGCTTGTCTCCTTGACAGCATGAAACACAGGCCATTGCTTACCTGTATTGTAATATGACACAAGAGAGGCACAAACTTTATTGTGTTAAACCATGAATATTTTTCTAATATTTGTAAGAGAAGTTAGAATTTCCTGATTATTATGACAGAAGCAGAGAAATTCTAGGCAGAAAAAGGCAGGTCCCTGGGGAAGCCCCAGCCTCAAGCTGAAAAGCCTTAGACAGTGGCCCAAAGTGACAACTTATATCTCTACTTTTCACTCAAATGTTGCATTTTCCTAAACCATCCATGGCCCCACCCTATCCCATCCTGTGCCTGTAAAGACCTGAGACTCAGTTGAAAGAGAGGAGAAGCAGCTGGACATCAGGGACTATGGCTGGATATCAGAGAGAAGCAGCATGACTTCAGAGGGACAACTTGACTGCTTAACTTCAGAGATGTATCTGGTCAGACACAGCTGGACTTCAGGGAAAGATTACCTTCCTGCCCAGTTTCCTTTTCAGTTGTCCTTCCTACTGAGACCAGTTTTCATTGGTAATAAAATCCTCCATTTGCCATCCTTCAATTTTCTGTGTGATCTCATTTTTCCTAGATGCTGGCCAAGAACTCAGGAGCTAAGAGTACAGATGCAAAAGGATGCCACACTGGCTCTTTGCCCTTATTGGTGGAAGGCAGATACCTCATACAAAAAGGCAGAGGGCCCACTTAGCTGTTAACACTTCAGCCACCTGCAGGTGGCAGAGCTAAAAGGGCACTGTAACATGCCCCTCTGGGGCTTCAGGGATTGCAGGAACCCCCAAAACTGTGCCACGAGGCCCACACAGAGTTTCCTCCTGCTGCAACTCAAAAGTGATTGCCCCAGCTCCTGCACCCACTCACCTGTGTGCTGGTCTGAGTGACTGGAGTTTGCTCCTGCTTATGCCGAAACAGCCAGCTGGTTGCAGTGTCTCATGTACTCTAGTTTCCTCCTTGTTCACTCATGTACTCCTTCCTACCAGCAGTTGAATGCTGCAGGCTGGGTAAACAAGATACCCCTGTCACAAGTTCTGCAAAGGGGTCAGGGGAATATTCTGCTTCACAACCCCACTATCTGCAAATTTTTACTTGTAACAATTGCCATAGAGTTAAATAAATAATACTTTCTTGTAATTACTGTTTTATTAAAAATTAATGGCATGTGTATCCTTAAGAAGATTCTTTGAGGTCTTTTGGAAACCACATTCTCTCTGATTTTTCTTGTTTCTAAATCTCTTCATATTAAAAAATGAGATTTTTGTTGTTATGGCATTTGCTAAATTAAAAAATAGATTTTTATGTGTTAGTAATAAGTTGATTATATAATTTATTGTCTAGACCAGAGCACTTTTGAAAGTAAAATATATTGCTAAAATAATTGAAATTATGTGATTTTTGAAATGTTTTATTAACTAACAAATTGGTTTAATAAGTTGAGACATAAAAACTTTTCAAAATAAATTTGTTTTTTAAAATAAAAATTTTCTTTGGTATTAGGATGATGCTGGTCTCATGGAATGAGTTAAAAAGAGTCCATCCTACTCAATTTTTGGGAATAGTTTCAGTAGGAATGATACCAGCTCTTCTTTATGCATCTAGTAGAATTTGCGGCTATGTCTAGTCTTGGGCTATTTCTGGTTTGTAGCCTTTTTATTACTGATTAAATTTTAGAACTAATTATTGATTTGTTCAGGTATTTAATTTCTTCCTGATTCAATCTTGGGAGGCTGTGTATGTTTCCAGGAATTTATCCATTTCTTCTAGGTTTTCTATAGCTTGTGTGCATAGAGGTTTTCCTAGTAATCTCTGAAGGTTTTTTGTATTTCTGCAGGATCAGTGGTAACACCCACTTTCCACATTTCTGATTGTGTTTATTTGGATATTCTCTATATTTTTCTTTATTAGTCTAGCAAGTGTTTTATCTATCTTATTCACTCTTTCAAATAACCAGCTCCTGGATTAATTGATCTTTTTTATGTTTCTTTTATGTCTCAGTTTTCTTCAGTTAATCTCTGATTTTGGTTATTTCTTAACTTCTGCTAGCCTTGGGCTCTTGTTCCTTGTTTTGCTCTTGTTTCCCTAGTTCCTAGAATTGTGATGTCAGGTTGTTAATTGGAGACCTTTCTAACTTTTTGATGTGGGTGATTACTGCTATAAACGTTCCTCTTTATACTGTTTTACATGTGTCCTAGAGTTTCTGTTATGTTGTATCTTTGATCTCATTAAATTCAAAGAATCGTTTTGATCTCCACATTAGTTTCATTATGCACCCAGAACTCATTCAGGAAGAGGTTGTTTAGTTTCCACATAGTTATATGGTTTTGAGTGATTTTCTTGGTACTGATTTTTTTATTGTGCTGTGTTCTGAACAAGGTTGGTCTGATTTGTTTTTGTTTTTTTTTTTTTAATTTGCTGATGATTGTTTTATGCTTGCTTGTGTGGTTGATTTTACAGTATGTGCTATATACAGATAAGAGGACTGTATATTCTGTTGCTTTGGGTAGAGAGTTCCATAGATGTTTATTAGGTCCAATTTGTTCAAATACTCAAATTCCTGAAAATCTTTGTTTAGTTTTCTGCCTCGATGATCAGTCTAATTCTGTCACTGTCATGTTGAAGTCTCCCACTATTATTGAGTGGTTATCTAAGTCTCCTTGTTGGTCTCTAAGAGCTTGCTTTATAAATCTGAGTGTTGCTGTGTTGGATGCATATGTATTTAGGACAATAGGTCCTCTTGTTTAAAATAACTCTTTGCTATTACGTGACATTATGCGATGCTCCATTTTGTCTCTTTTCATATTTTGGTTTCGTTTTATTTCAAATCTGTTTGGCCTGAAATTAGAATAGCCACCATAACTTTTTATTTTCCATTTACTTGGTAGATTTTCCCCCATCCCTTTACTTGAGCCTATGGGTGTCATTACTCATAAGATGGATCTCTTGAATACAGTGTACCGGGTTTTGCTTCTTTATTCAACCTGCCACTCTGTGACATTTATTTGGGGAGTTTAGCCCATTTATATTCAAAGTTAGTATTGATATGTCTGGATTTGATCCTGTCATCGCTTTGTTAGCTGACTATTATGCAGACTTGTTTGTGTGGCTGCTTTATACTTTCACTGTTCTGTGTTATTGTGTTTTTGTAGCAACCAGTAATTGTCTTTCCCTTCCATATTTAGCACTCCCTTTAGGACTGCTTGTAAGGCAGGTCTGGTGTTAACAATTCCCATTAGCATTCGCTTGTCTGAAAAGAATCTGATTTCTCCTTAGTTTATGAAGCTTAGTTTGGCTGGATATGAAATTCTTGGTTGAAAATTCTTTTACTTAGGAATTCTGAATATAGGCCCACAGTCTCTTCTGGATTGCAGAGTTTCTGCCATTGGTCTGCTGTTAGCTTGATCAGGTTTCATTTGCAAGTTACCTGCCCCTTCTCTCTAGCTGCCTTTAACACTTTTACTATCATTTCAGTGTTGAGAATTTGATGATTATGTGTCTGAGGGATAGCCTTCTTGTTTGGTATCTGACAGGGGTTCCCTGTATTTTCTGAATTTGAATGTTGTCCTCTCTACCCAAGTTGGGGAAATTTTCATGGATGATATCTTGAAATATATTTTCCAAGGTGCTTGGTTTTTCTCCCTCTCTTCCGGGGACACCAATGAGTCATAGATTTACATGAGTCCATATTCTCAGGGGTTTTGTTCATTCTTTATTGATTTTCAAAAATTATATTCTGACAAAGTTATTTCATACAGCTAGTCTTCAAGTTCTGAGATTCTTTCTTCAGCTTGGTCAATTCCACTGTTAGCAATTACAATTGAATTATAATATTTTCTAGTTTGTTTTCAGCTCTCTCTGGTCATTGTGGTTCTTAAAATGACCATTTTGTCTATCAGCTTCTGTATTTTTAAATATTAATCTTTACATAACATGGAGAGGTTCTATCTCCTGAATCTCAATGATCTTCATTTCTATCTATATTCTGAATTCTGTTTCAGTCATTTCACCCATTTCAGCCTGAATAGAAACATTGCTGTTGAACTCATGCAATTATTTGGAGGTAAGGAGATACTCTGGCTTTTTGAGTGTCAGAGTCCTTGCCCTGGTTCTTTCTCATTTGTGTGGGTTGATGTTACTTCAATCTTTGAAGTTGTTGTCCTTTGGATATATTTTGATTATTTTCTTCCTTCATGCCCTTGGGAATTTATTAGGGTATAATATGTGTGTGGTTTGCTGAATTCTATTCTAGTTTCCTCCTGGGTCTTGGAAAAGCCCCCTCTGATTACGGTCTCCATGCTTATGTTTCTATCATTTGGTGTTCTGGTCAATGGGGCTCCTTCAGATAGGGGTTGCAGTTGGCATATAAATGGCATCCTTGCCAGGTCAGCCCCAATGTGCTGTCTGTGTGTTTCATAGGGAAACCAGGTCTGTGCCTGCCTGAAGAGTTCAGCATGAAGCAGGAGTACTGAGGTAGAAGACTTGGCAGCTGTGGCTCCTCTGGGTATGACAGGTTGGATGGGTGGAGTTGCCACCCCCTTGCCATCTGGGTGTTTTTAGGGCAATAGGAGATTGCACCTTTTGGCAAATGTAGTCGGAAGTAGTACCAATGAGCTAGAAACTCTAGTAGGTGTGGTTTGCCTGGCTACCAGTGGTGGGGATTGCGTGGGGGAGACACCTGCTGCCATCTGGGTGCTTCCTGGAAAAACAGGAAGCTCTAAGTCTTGTTTTAAATAACCACACATACTAAAAGCTACAAAGGATTATAATTTAGCTCCCTATTCAGTGAATATTTTGAATAAAATTTTCAACTTTGAATAAATTTCAAGTGAAATATAGGTATTGCCTTACATAATGTTAAATACCACACATGGTTCTTTAAGTTGATTTATAAAATAGTTTTCCAAAGACAGACATTTCTAAAATATAACTGATAATGGGCATCTTAGTGCAAAAGAACATAATACACAGAATTTTGTTTTGTTTTGTACAAGAGCAACATAACTAAAATTTTGTATTTTAATTACATTCTGTCTACATGTATGTGTATGTGTATGTATAAGTAAAGTTGGATAACTACAGGTTCTATTCCAATTGGTAAAATATGACAGCTAAGAATAACTTTACAGTAGCATTCAGAGTAAGGTCTGATGTTTAACCTTTGACAGAATGAATTTTTAATGATTTCACTTTGATTTTACAAATAGGATTAAAAAAATAACATATATCAGGAATCAACTGATTTTGTATTTGAAGTATCTAATGGCATTGATAAATGCTGGGATCATTTTATTATCTATGCAGTTTGGTTAGCATAGCCATACATTGATGGTTATTTAATTTTTCATGGTGCATAAGAAAACTTGAAGATGAAAATAGTGCAAACATTTTTGGAAATAAATCTTTGCAAATTGAGTTTTCATAGGGAGGTATGTTAACACACTTTCAGCAATTACTCTTGCTAAATTCTTATATTTGGGTACATACTTTTTTCACATGTTAATTAGATTTATACTGTTTGTTCAATAGATTCAAGTCCCAGAGTTCCCTTATGCTTCATTGCGTCACCAATGTGGGTGGTAAATGTGCATTAACATTTTGTGTAATTATATTTTCAATATCAACTATCCTAAACAATAGAGACTCAGAACTTATTTTTCCGTTACACATGTACTTGTTTGGGCTTATTGCTGCTGAATTTTTTTTTTTTAATAATAGAAAACAACAAAGACAAAATCATGAACATATAACAAATATAGAAGTGCATTTTCTACCCATAAACGACAAAAATAATCATTATAACAAAGCATCTGGACTACTATGTATTCTACTGCAGGATTACTCTGTCTTTGTATAATACATATATTTAAAATACAGCCAACAAAAAATTGCCAGAATTTCTTGTTAACCTTCGTGGCTTTTGGTATCTTCTAAGCTTCAGCAAGAGCCATGGCACACTAGCTATTTTAAAGTGGTCAGCAAAGAGAGCCACTTAGAAGAGTGAACCTCATTTTGTTAGAATGATATCCTTAAAGATGTTGAGTCTTTTGCTTCCGGAAAAGGTCCAGCAATTAAAACTGGGTTTTTGGTTGTCTTTCAGACTGAAAAGTGTTAGAATTCAACTCTCTACCCATGAGTGTCTCACACAATTCTCTAGGGACAATGCCAGAAGATGAAAATAAAGTTAAAGATATGCCAAAATCATCCTAAATTAATGCAACTGTTGATAATAATTTTAAACAACAACAAATCAGAACAATTGCTAAATATACCATAAGGGTCTCAGGGACAATAAGTATAACCTGGATATCTCCCATTGAAACCAACATTTGGTCACACGCAATATTAGGGAGTTCTTTATCACAGAACCACAACTAAAATTGTCACCCATTTAGAGTTCTGTTGATTATTCCCATTAATTTGGGCAAGTTCCTTTATTTCTATAAACTCATAAAGTTAATATGAAGATTGAGTTCTGGGAAAGAGAAAAGCTCAAAGTCTGGTAGCTAGAAATATTGAGAGTAAGTATCTGGATGGATTTTCAGTGACAAAATTTAAATAATCTCATTTTTAGTCCAGTTACATTTAGGTACTTTGAGTCTATTTAATAAATTCAATCTGAAATCACAATCAACTATAATTCTTATATCACAATGAATAGGCTTAAATATGCTGAATGTATTTAAAAATAGAAAACACATTGGATTCAAGATTACTTGGATATTCACTTGCTTGCTTAGTGATGGAGGTATGAAAAGGAAAAACTATAAACAGTAACAGAGAGGTTCCTTTGCCATTAACATCTGTTACAGTCACAATTATTAATATTGCAACCATTTTACACAGCAGGAATGGTTTCCATCTCCATTTATATTACAACAAATAATTTGAGGAGTGATTAATGAGACTTTTAATTATAGATTGAGTTTATCTTGAAACAATCTGTGCCACTACAGCTGGAAAGGATCAGGCTTTAATTACAACCAGGAAAAACTCCACAGTGAAGCAAAACATGTCCATTTCAGGGTGTACAGACCTTCTCCATGCCTGCCTCACCTTCACACTTGACTGCTTAGCTCCCCATTTTTTAACACATGGTGCTAATGAGGCCATGGTCATGTTTTCACTGTCCATATGTGCCAGTTAGCCTCACTGTTTCAGTGCTACAGATTGTTTTTCTAAACTTGGGCTGCCAATTCAACAATTTCTCTGCTCATTCACCAGGGGGATCTGGCAAGAAAGAAAAAAAAAAAGCATAGCCTATCTGTTGTGAAGTTTAAACAACTGCTGATTGCTTGGGGATAAGGGTAAGAAGGCTTATCTTGAAAAATCATAGTCTTCAAAATGGCATGTTAATTCAGAGGCTTCCTCTGACTTGATTACTCTAAGTTTAAGAAGTAACTATTTAAGGAAGCAGTATAAAAAGGACACTAGAGCAGGAATTTGAAATCTGGATTTCATTCTGATCTCTTTTCCAAATAGTTGCATGACCTTGGACTGCCATCAAATTAGCCTATGCTCATTATCCTCTGGAAAGTTTGAGGGTTGCCTCACAAAAAATTGCCCACCAGGCAAGCTCTAATAGTTTATGATTCTATAATTCAAGATGCCAAGCACTGGAAGCATTGTTTGATGATGAGTCTTCAGGCTGGAAAGGGGAACTGATGCATCTTACAAACACTAACTGTGTCTCAAGCAGATGGTTGTTAGTTGCTAGTTGTCAGGATATCTTGTTGAGCAAAGATGTGCTCCCATGGACTTACAGGTGCTTCTGTTTTGTAGCACTGGTTTTGCAGTTTTGTTGCCTACGGGAGAAGTGCAAATCAGCCATCAGGCCGGGGGAGAAATACATAATATTGGTCTTGATGCATTTACTCACTAACTATCTTTCTTCTGTTTTTCTCAGCAGACTTCTGCCCTAGGCATGGAATGAGTACATTCTTCCCTGACAAGTCCTGGGAATTATTTTTCACCGTGAGCACAGTGCCCCTTTAAGCTTTTCATCATGGAATAACTGTCAGGAGACAAGTGCTATGACAAGAAATATCCATCCTTAAAACCAACTATTTATTTGCACCCAAAGACACGTTGTTGAGGGTAGAGGTTGGTGTGAAATCTTCTGATACATACGTGCATGCAGAAACACACACATAAGGTAGAAAAGTTCTTGTTTACTAATTTAAAGAGAACTCTATATTTCCATTAGGATCTAACATAGGGACTTATTTCTTTTAACAAATATAGGCTGGATAAGAATTATAACTAAGTTGGTAAAGCAACTCTTCTTCAGGGAATTAAATTATTATACCTAAAAAAGCACAGTGCGCATTTTTACTTTATCCATAGTAACTACAGTGGAAGAGAGAGAGTGGAAATGTTTTTATTTATGAATGAATGTATTTGCATGGATTGCTTTTTGTGGGATATAACTTTGACTAATGTTCCATAGACTGTTAACAGTGGAAGTACATAGCATAAACACTTCATTGACTTGAGTTCACATGCTCACTGTGTGCATGCACACACACATACACGGGAGTTTCTGGCCGTTTATTCCATCCTTTTGTTAGGTTCCACTTCTTCTTCTTCCTGATTATACAGGTGAGTAAACAAGAGGCGGCTTCCTACCCTCGTCCTTCTGATTCCAAAACTTCTGTTTTTCTCTAGATGACAACTTAGGTCTCTGTGTGTGAAAGGAAATAGGTAGTATTATAGTTGTTTTTAGAATTTGTATAAGAATCCAACATATCCATTTTGTGTAAGTTTGTGGAAAATATGTTAAACATAATTGAATATGGTAAAATAACTCTTCCTCCAACTTTCCCTGGAGAGGAACAGTTCTTTTCCAGTTGGAGAAACACATAAAACAAACCACTCCAGTATCTGCCCTGCCATTAAAATTAGAAATATATGATGTCATTCTAGGAAAGTAACATCATGTGTATAGGAAACAGACAAATGCATTGATTAATTTTAGCTGGGCCATTCATTTTGCACAGTTTTTAGGTTGCTCTAAGGAATAAAGGTCATGTAGTATCTACTTTCATATTTTATATAGACTCTGAGTAAGAGAAGGGGCATTAATAGTTTTGTAGTACTATACGCTGATGGTTAAAAAAATTATGATATCTATATTTCGGAAGAAAATAAGCTTTGGAGAAAGGCAATTCCAAGTTGCTAGGACAGCCATTTAAAAAAACAGCAAGAGTTTCTGGCCCATCACCACTTCTCCACACGAGTTCCCTCTTCATGGTATTACACGCTGAACAAGGAGGTATTTGTAAGAAAAATCTCAAACCAGAATCAAATTTAAATACTAACACACCTGAACCATTCTGATTAAGAATTAAGGGACAGACAGGAATAATTTAAATTACCTTGTTATTATAACTGTTCTGGAGCCAAGGCAAGATGTATTAGAAGCAGAAAAGATGCAAGAGATATAAATATGAAAAAAAGGCAGCAGGGAGTTGGTCACCTCAACTGACGTGAGTATGAACATCAAATACCTGAAATAATCAATTCCATATTTTGACTTAATAATAAAATTAAGTCAGGTGGCAGGTTATCAATAACAAAATGTTTTAAAATATATAAACTATAATAAGATAAATAGTATTTTAGAATAAAATATCCTATTTCAATAGCAAATAAAAATAATAAGATAATAGTGGTCCTTCCCTAATCTGTTAAAAACAATCACAAATAAATAATGGAGAAGATATATTTTCCAGAAACTTGTAAAATAATTTTAATGTTCCTGGTGAGAATGTGTCATGAAAATCTGAAAAGCAAATGATAAAACAACTAAATTCTTAAGTTAAAAAACAAATTTTGAAGTAATAATATATAGAATATATTTTACATAACTTTTGGAGTATAAAATATAACCACCTGGTTGACAATAAAATACAGTTGATTTTAAGTTTTCTTATGCTTTAGGCATTAAATTCCCAAATATTAAGAAAACAATTTTTAGATTTAAAATCTTTCTGTGACTGGTGTATCAAAAACATAGCATGAAGCACATAAAGTTGCTTGAGTGCTTGTTCAGAGACTGGCCTTGTACCATTTATCTCATGAAATTTAAAACCAGGTTCAAACAAATACAAAAGACACTTATAAAATTATAGCATTAAAGCTGTATTTTGGAGATTGAACACACATGTCATTACAGAGTTAGTAGAGGCTTAATTAGCTTGACATACTTCTTAAGCAGATTTTTAAACCTGTTTTATATTACGCTTTCTTCTTTTGTAAAATAGAAATTATACGGAAAAATTAATGTGTGTGTGTGAGGGCCTCTGGTCTAAGTTACCCTTTTATTCCACCCATTCTTTCTTATTCATAGTAAGGTAGGTGGTACTAATAGCATAAGATAAATAAATGTCAAAGGCTAATCATTCTTACGAATCGCCCCGGCAGTTCCCCTTGTCTTTGCTATTTGGAGAAATAACTCCAACTCGATGTTAAACATCAATGCAAACAACCATACATGTTTCAAAAATGTGTGCTAGAAGTAATGAACTTGAAAAATAAGTCAGTTCATCAGCAGCTTGATGGGTTTAGAACAAAAATTAGAGAAATGGAAGAAAGGGTGAAACTATTGGAAAAACACAGTAGAGAATGTAAGCAGAGTGTGAAAACTGCGGCAGAGTAGATTGCTGTTATAATTAGAGACAACATTTCACTCTCCTTTAAATACAAGTCCCTGGAAATTGCTCTGAGTGAAAGACGGGGAGGCACAGCTGTTTCAGTGTGCAGCTGGTGGGAATGACAAAGACTATAGTCCGACAGAAACCAGTTAAAAAAATAAACTAGCTGAGTAACAGTTACACCTGGCTTGAGCATAACCACAAATGTGCATTAGTCTTAAGGAAATAAAACATAGAGGGATTTTATGGAGAAGAAGAAAGTGTCTACCTGGTAATAAATATGTTGCATGCATGTAAGAACCTTTCCGACTAGTGCCTCACACCTGTAATCCCAGCACTTTGGGAAGCTGAGGCTGGTGGATCACCTGAGGTCAGGAGTTTGAGACCAGCCTGGCCAACATGGTGAAACCCTGTCTCTACTAAGAATACAAAAAATTAGCCTGATGTGGTGGTGGGCACCTGCCATTCCAGCTACTTGGAAGGCTGAGGCAGGAGAATCGCTTGAACTTGGGAGGTGGAGGTTGGAGTGAGCAGAGATGACGCCATTGCACTCCAGCCTGGGAGACAGACTGAGACACCATCTAAAAAAAAATAATCTCTCCAACTACTCATGGTGTAAAGAGGTAAAAAACCTAAATTGAAAATAACAATATTATGAGACTAATAGCATTAATTATAGCCCTCACGTTCAATTGTGTCCTTTGTTTTACATAAATCTTGAGAAGAAGTAATCAAATACTTGGTGATTAATAAAAAATCTCTTCCCTGAAATAGTCAAAAGAATATTGAATGGGTGTCCTGCAAGGAGACTCCACGCACCCAATTACTGGTCTCACCCTTCCTCTGTGAGTGGTTTGGAAACATGCACAGACTCAACCTGCTCCCTTATTTTGTCTTGCCATAAAAGTTTTAGACAAATACGAAATTATGAATATGTACTCTTTTGGCTTACAGCTGACGAAAATCTCAGAAATACCAGGATTGTGCAGCTTATTCTCTCATCTTTTAATGTTATCAAATATTAACATCTACGTCAGATTTTTTCCCATAGCACGGAGCAAACAATTCCTACCAGTGCGTTAGTTGCACAATTATACAACCAGATCCATCCTGTAGATATTCTTAAAAAGCCTGTTATGATATTTGCCAAAACCAAATTATCCTGTGAGTGACAGTGTTGTCTGAGATGAGGTAGTCACTTCGTGAACTGACCCATAAGAATTCACAGACTACCTCTGTTTCGCCTTGTCCTGATCGTATTCACATGCAACCCAGGAAGTTTGATGATTCTTACCACTTCAACACAGACAATTTTCCCTTTTCTAGTCTTCGCCTTGTTCTGCCAGGGAAAAAGGGATGCACAGAGGGGCAAGCTGTCTGATGAGAATCCAAAGCCAGTATCTCTTTTGTGTGGACCCCTTCCGCTCTAGTTAGTGGTCCATAGAATATTTATACCTCACCATCATGAGGAAAGGAGACAAACCTTTTCTTGTAAGTTAGAAATACTTTTAGTCAGAGTTTACACTGTGTTTTATTAGCTATAGTTTAACCAGTGGTCGTTGATAAATTTAGTGTGTAAAAGTAAGAGATATAACAATATTCATTGCAGCTCCCCTTTGCTTGCATATAAAACAAGTATTTGTCATATATAACATATATTTTAATATTCAATCATTTTTAAGTGTGTCTTGACTGCCTATGCCAATCAGTAAACTGATTCTACTTTTATTTTGGAGAATATGGGTCACATGAGAGAGAAAGAGGAGAAATTCCTGATGACAAAGATTGAGTATAGTCTGAAAACTATAGTAAGTCGACAAACAAGGTGACTCAAACAATGTTTGCAAACAAAATCTTTTTGCTTGTACTTCTTAGAAATTTTTTTACTCATTCATCAGAACAGAATTTTAGCTCAAGTGCTTAGTGAAACTTCTCTGGAGCCCTGGATATGGTATCATTATCTTTCATAATTTCCCATAATATTTCATACGTATTGATCACATTTTAAGCATTTATTTATTAGCTATATTTCACATCGGAAGATTTCTACATAAACACAGAGAAAATATCTATAGTGCTCTGAAAGGACATGGCATCTATTAAAACCGAATAAATATGTATAGATTATTAATTATTTCTTTATCCGCCCATCATCTCCACAGATATTTTCCGAGCATCTGCCTTTGCACAACTTTCATTCTACAAGGAAGGGTCTGACAATAAAAAAAATTAAGTAAAACATCCAGTTCATAAGAAGAAGGCAAATATTACAGAAAAAAGAAAAAAATAGAACAGGGTGAGAAAGATTAGGAGTGCTGGCATGGAGGGTGGGGTGGCCCAAGATAGGCTTGTTGAGAGAATGTGATTAGAGTAAGTCCGAAGGAGGTAAAGGAAATTTCCCTTGAATTTCTAACTGAAAACTGCCCCATGTAGAATTAAGAGTCAGGAAAATGCCTAGTATGTTCAAGAGACAGAAATTACTTTTGTTGAAATAGTACCAAGAATTCAGGTGTATTCTTATTTTGTTTCCCCTTCCTAAAGGGTCTTTGTATCTGTATTTCTATTTTTCAGAATGGCTTTACTGATCACCCATCAATTATTTTCACTGTTCTGAAGATGAGAATCCAAATACTGTCTTTTGACACCACAGATCTGTTTTCCGACAGAGACATCCCTTTCTTCTATCTCTTTCCTCCATCGGAAATAACCATGGAAAAAACAGAGTTGAGGTGTAATAGAGCTTCAAATCAACTTATTTAAATTGAATTCCTCCAGAATTGAGAAGACACCTCACTTTTCCTGTAGCCTTCAGGGAAACACTTACAAAGAGGTATTTTAATAACCACTTAGGCACACAAAGACAGCTCTTCAGGTGGTCTCAGAGAGGGTGAAAAATTGCAAGTGTCATCTGCCAGAACAGATACTAAATTACCTTGGCCTACAGAAATTTTCTATTTGCCTAGAAGGTATTTATTTTACCACTTGAGGTGTGTGGAAAACAATAGCCTAAACTTCCTATGACAGAATATACATCAATGAAAACTCAGTATCTCTAATCTTTTATTATTATTCTGTTACTAGTGGCCTAAACTTTCTATGACAGAACATATATCAATGAAAACTCAGCATCACTTTAATCTTTTACTGTGTTCTCTGCTATTATATCTCTGTGATTACCTTTAGCATATAACAATAATTCATTCATTTTTCTTAGTATGCATGCTTTTTACATTTCACACAGTATAGTAAATAGGAAGAATATGTAGATCACATAGGTTTAAATTGAATACTTTCGGAAGCTTGTTTAATCTGTACATTGAATGCTATCTTTATAAGTGCTCTATTTTGGGAAACATTTCAATATAATCAATCCATCAATCTTTTTAATATACTAGACACTATTTGATTAGCTATAGGTATTATTTCACTACTATATCTCCCTTTGAATATCTGTTGCCTCAGGAAATTTGTGGTAATTAATTCTAAAATAGGAAAAAATGAGCAGAGCAGTATAAGCATTATAAAAGTCCTTTGGAATTTAATTCATATGTATAACTGTAAATTTTTATTTTACATAAACATGTTATCTCCTGTAGTGACTTCTTGAATTAAGAGTGAGTACAAAAGATTTAATATGCTCCTAAGATTTATATAAATTTTTACTGAATTGTAAATGCATTGAAGCAATATTTACCATAACAATGTTGGAAACTGACAAGATGTCATCTTAACCCTTAAAGATCTTAACATTATGTTGAGGAATTGATATGCATACATAAAAAGAAAAATGAGAATATAGTATAAAACCGGTGTGTGTGTATGTGTGTGTTTGCATGTGTCTAAATTTGACCAAATATATTGTAAAATTCAAAATTATGAATGCATTTGAGAAACAATCTGATAAAGAAAAAAATATATAGTCATAAGCCCCTGAACAATTTCAAATATTATGTTGAAAATTTCCTTTTCTGTTGTTATAAAAGAAGAATGAAACAAAATGTCTACTCCTAAATTGTGTTAAATGAACCAATGCTCACGTTGAGAGGAAAAGGCAAGTGTGGCCAACATCTTATTTAGGATTCACACTGCATACTCAGGTTTATAAAGTTTTTTTCATATGATGAGTTTTTTTTTTTTTTTCTTTTTTGAGATGGAGTTTCACTCTGTCTCCCAAGCTGGAGTGCAGCGGCACAACCTTGGCTCGCTGCAACCTCTGCCTCCCGGGTTCAAGCAATTCTCCTACCTCAGTCTCCCAAGTAGCTGGGACTACAGCGCCCACCACCACGCCTGGCTAATTTTTGTATTTTTAGTAGAGACGAGATTTCACCATGTGTGTCAGTGTGGTCTCAAACTCTTCACCTCAAACGATCCACCCACCTCAGCCTCCCAAAGTATTGGGATTACAGGCGTGAGCCATCGCGCCCAGACTCATATGACGACTTCTAATTAATGAGAATGGACAAAATCTATCTGTCTACAATTTTTACATAAATATGCAATTTATAAATTGAAAACCTATTTTAAATAGATTATTTTGTTTTTCTATTTATGTTATAATATCTAGGAACTGGCAAATTGTATAATTTAGCCCTACAGATCCTGTTTCATTTCTGTCTTTAGCAAAAGTATGTGACTGCTTTTTTGTTTCTGTTTTCCTACAGGGTCCATGTTATAATAATTAGGAGTGTTTTGTGCAGATCTGATCTGAGCACCATGTATAGGTCCATTTCTACTATAAAACTTGAATTTAAATTTGAAAATCTTCAGAATTAACCAGTTAATATTTACAGAAATAGCACTATAAAACCTTATGCAAACACTTATTATGTAAAATATTTTTTTCTATACAGAATGAATAAACAAACTGAATCATGGCCAGTAATCTAGGTGAGTTGCTTTAAGTTGGATGTGGACTAAAAAAACACGTAAAAGTAATTTATCATATTTTAACTTCATGGAATTAATGATATTTCTTATTTGTTCTTAGAAAAATATGTTTGTACAATTTATAAATTAAAAAAATCCATCAATATTTGTGAATTTTTTCACAGAAAATGTACAAAAATATTTCATTAAATGAAAACATTATTTCACAAATACATTTAATATTGAATATCTATGTGTTTTTAATTTGAGACATTTATAGTAATGTGTGGCAACATAGGAAAAAGTAGAATATGTATAAACGTCTACCTCCTTTCCCCTATATGTTTCATCATCTGAATTTCTAACTTCCATAATAAATCAATAAATATCTGCAGTTGTCATACCAATTAGAATTACTTTCAGTTGAAGGAACCAGTAATTTGGCTACATCACATAGGAATTTTCTTCTGTTCCATATGTAGTAATTAAGACTATTCAGATGAAGTATGGCAGTTCCATTATGTCCTCAGTGACCTTGAAACTTTTTAACCTTTCATTCCACCTTCCTTAGCATGTAGCCCTCATTTTCATTCTTGCAAAATGCTTTTTACATCTCTAGGCATCATACTTGTGTTCCAATGTGGAAGATAAAGAAAAGAAAGGCAATAGTCAAAAGATACAAATGTGTGTAATAGCTCTGCCAACTCTAACAAGCTAGAAGTAAGAGACAAAGCAGATTTTATTGTATGAAAAGCATATACAAAAACGTATTTTAAAGTTTTCTCTCTCTATCTAGAAAGATATTCTCTATACTATATATATCTTCTAGTTTCCTTTTGTGGTTAGAAACTGGAGATTAAATGTGGGTGATTAACAGCTGTTTAAGAGGAAGTGATAATTTTTGCCAATAAGAGGATTACTGTAAAAATTTATTTTCCTCTTGGCTGAAGCATTTTAGATTTAAAATATTTGCAGATACTATGTGGCATTCAAGTACATTCGAGTGCACTTTTTAATTTTAGTACTTGATTTTTTTAGAGCAGTTTTAGATTCATAGCAAAATCTGGAAGGAGGTACAGAGATTTTTTATATCTTCTCTGTTGTTACACATGTATCCTCTCCCCCATTGTCAACATTCTGCACCAGAGTGGTACATGTTTTACAACTGATAAACCTACATTGACATATGATAATCACCCAAAGTTCGTCATTTACATTAGGGTTCATCTTAGGTATTGTACAGCCTATGCAAGTGCACATGTGAAGAAAGCATAGGCTTGCTGACAGGGTTCTGCTAATGTAATGAAGAGATTCCACGTGTGTTAAATACAGTAGAGGGATATCACATTAGTCTCATTAACCTATTGAACCTCCTGGTGTTTCAACACAGCTGTAAAAAGGCTTATATGGAGTAGTGTAAACCAGAATGTTTGACTGAGTGAAAATCAATTGGCAACACCAAAACATGTCAAGAGATTCTAAGTACATAAAACTAAATATGTTTTTAAACGGTTGTACATATTTCTAACTTTTTAAAAATCCTGTGAAGATATTTAACTTTTCATTTTATTGTTAATTTTTAGAAACATGTAGTAGTTACACATATTTATAAAGTACATATGATATTTTGATACAAACCTATGAACTATAATGATCAAATCTGGGTATTTGGGAGATTCATTATCTCAAACATTGATTATTTCTTTATGATGGGGACATTTGAAATCTTTTCTAGCTATTTTGAAATATAAAATAAATTATTATTAGCTATATTTGCCCAGTTGTGCTACCAAATGCTAGATCCGGATCCTTCTATAAAACTTACTTAAATTCAATAGCTTTTTGAAAATTCTAGAAAAGTATGTGCTTTGTAGTAAACATTTGATAAAGCATACTTCACTTGTAAAATAAATGAGTCATTTTCTTTAAACAACAAAATACATTTATATACAGAATTGTTCCTTTACACATGGGTAGATGCCGCCATTTTATAACTCACTGGTTTTCAATTTTTTGGGGAGCTCAAAACCCTTTCAAAATAATAATAATACACAGACTTCCAATGTAGCGAATATTTTAAAAACTGCTGCAATTAAAGCAGAATTCTCCAGAACTCTGCTCCCTCTGCCTCCCAAGCCATCCCTTGAGGCTTCTGAGGCAACTCCGAGTTTCCCTAGGATTCTTAAAAATATATTGAATCTAGTAAAATAAGCCATGCAGATAATTATAATTCTAGCTTAATATAATCTTTTCAATTTGGAATAAACCCATTTTTCCATATTGTTGATTGTCAAATGGTAATGAATTATGAACAATAGTTATGTCTTGTTCTTTTTAAAAAGTAGTTTTATTAAAGTCGTTCATTGTAACATGTTAAAACTTGAAGCTGGTGAGAAATAAGCTATTGAATGAGGCTGATGGTTTACACCTCTCTATCTTCTAATTTGTTACCATGTGCCACTCCCTACATTCTTTCTTTTGCAGTTACCTCTGTTTTTCTCATACACTGATCTGGGAATTGAAATGTCTTTATTTAATTATTTTAATTTGGATTTTTGTCCAGCATTTGAAATCTAGATTAAATGATAGAAACGCATACAATTAGATAATTTTAAATTCAAGTCTGTGACAATTTCAACTACCAGAGTGCCAACACAGCAGTAGTGATCTCTTTAGATCACAGTTCCTCTGGCGTGGTCTTAGTTTTTATATACTGCCAAGCTCAGCTTAACATTCCTCCCATTGATGTTTTTGAACAACTCCCAATAAATTTTATTGTGTAAACAACAGACTTAGTTTCTAAGAACCTTATTTGTTTGTTAACCTTTATGTGCATATATACATATATGCATAAGCACGCATGTACACACTTACACAAATGTAATTGCAAAACTACATAGGTATTCAATTATTACAAAGAATATCTAGCATAATACTATTCCCTTCCTCCGTTTTATTCCACTGAAATTGCCAGTTGCTCAATGCCTAATTTTGGTTAATAATATTAATTTCATAGTAGAGTGCAGGTGTTTCTAATATTGTTGAATTACATAAATTTCTAATTTTAGTAAATGAATAATTATGTTAAATATGGATAATTCTGATACATACATTTAGTTTTCACCTCACATTACTAAATGCACAAGTGCTCCAAATTCTTAGCCTAAGCCAGTATATATTTTGAAATATTCCATAATATTTTTCAAGAGTCATTTGAAGTTGTCTCATAAAATTCACATTTGAAAAGTGTTCTCAATTTTTTAAAATACAGTCTTTATTATTAGAGGAGTTTTAGGGTTAAAGAAAATTAAATGGTTCTGTGTACCTCCTGCCCCCATATACACCCTAGAATGATACCCTGTTTTTTAACTTTAATTTGAGGTTCAGGAATAGATGTACAAGTTTGTTATATAGGCAAATTGTGTCTCATGGGGATTTGGTGTACCGATTATTTCACCACCCAGGTAATAAGCATAATACTCAAGAGGTACTTTTTTTTCTTTACCCTCTTCTCTTCCTTCACCCTCAAGTAGGTCTGGTGTATGTTTTTCCCTTCTTTGTGTTCATATGTACCCAATGTTTAGCTCCCACTTATAAATGAAGACATGTGCATTTGGTTTTCTGTTTCTGTGTTAATTCACTTAGGATAATGGCCTCCAGCTCCATCTATATTGCTGCAAAAGGAATTATCTCACTTATTTTTATGGCTGCATATTATTCCATGTTGTATACGTACCATATTTTCTTAATCCACTCTACTATTGATAGGTATTTAGGTTGATTTCAAGATTTTGCTATTGTAAATAGTGTTGCCATGAGCATATGTGTGCATGTCTATTTATGGTGGAATAATTTATATTCCTTTGGGTATATATCCAATAATAGGATTTCTGGGTAAAATGGGAATTCTGCTTTGAATCATTTGAGAAAGCTGGTTTCCACGATGGCTGAACTAATTTACCTTCCCAACAGTAGTGTATAAGCATTTCCTTTGCTCTATAACTTCACCAACATCTTTTGTTTTTTGACTTTTTAATAACAGCCATTCTGACTGGTGTGAGACAGTATTTTGTTCTCATTGCTTTCAAAGAACATCTTTATTTCTGTCTTCATTTTGTTATTTGTCCAGTAGTCATTCAGGAGAGGTTTGTTCAGTTTCCAAGTAGCTGTATGGTTTTGAGTAAGTTTCTTAATCTTGAGTTCTAATTTGATTGCTCTGTAGTCTGACTGGTTTTTATGATTTCCATTCTTTTGCATTTGCTGAGGAGTGTTTTACTTCCAACTATGTCAATTTTAGAATGAGTACAATGTGATGCTAAGAAGAATGTATATTCTGTTGATTTGGGGTGGAGAGTTCTGTAGATGTCTATTAGTTTCACTTGGTCCAGAACTGAGTTCAAGTCCTGGATATCCTTGTTAATTTTCTGTCTCATTTATCTGTCTGATATTGACAGTAGGGTGTTAAAATATCCCACTATTATTATCGGGTAGTCTAAGTCTCTTCTTAAGTCTCTAAGAACTTGGTTGTGAATCTAGGTGCCTATACGTTTAGGATATTGGGTGCTTATATATTTAGGAGAGCTAGCTCTTCTTGTTGCATTGATCCCTTTACCATTATATAATGCCCTTCTTTGTCTCTTTTGATCTTTGCTAGTTTATAGTCTGTTTTATCAGAGACTAGATTGCAACCTCTGCTTTTTTTTTTTTTCTTCCATTTGCTTGGTAAGTCTTCCTCCATTCCTTTATTTTGAGCCCATGTGTGTCTTTGTACATAAGATGGGTCTCTTGAAAACAGCACACCGATGGTTCTTGACTCTTTATCTGATTTGCCAGTCTTTGTCTTTTCATTGGGGCATTTAGCTGATTTACATTTAAGGTTAATATTGTTATGTATGAATTTGATCCTGCCATTTTGATGCTAGCTGGTTATTTTGCCCATTAGTTGATGCAGTTTCTTCATAGCATGGTCTTTACAATTTGGTATGTTTCTGCAGTGTCTGGTATTGGTTATTCTTTTCCATTTTTAGTGCTGCCTTCAGGAGCTCTTGTAAGGCAGGCCTGGTGGTGACAAAATCTTTTGGCATTTGCTTGTCCATAAAGGATTTTATTTCTCCTTCACTTGTGAAGCTTAGTTTGGCTGGATATGAAATTCTGGGCTGAAAATTCTTTTCTTTAAGAATGTTGAATATTGCCCCCACCCCTCTTCTGGCTTCTAAGGTTTCTTGGAGGTTTTGTTCACTTCTTTTTATTCTTTTTAAAAATGTTTTACCTGACTGAGTTAGTTCAGATAGCCAGTCTTCAAATTCTGGGATTCTTTCCTCAGCTTGATCTGTCCTGCTGTTAGTATTTATGAATGTATTATGAAATTTTTGTAGTGTGCTTTTCAGCCCTATCAGCTCATTTTGCTTCTTTTTATTTATTTATTTTTATAATGGTCATCTTGTTCATCAGCTCCCATATTGTTTCCTTGTAAACCTTAATTTCTTTGAATTGGGTTTCAATTTACTCCAGAATCTAGATAGTCTTCATTTCTATCCATATTCTGAATTTGGTTTCTGTCATTTTAGCTACTTCATTCTGGTTAAGAACTATTGCTGGTGAAGTAGTGGGGTCATCTGGAGGTAAGAAGAAACTCTGGTTTCTTGAGATACCAAAGTTTTTGTGCTGGCTCTTTCTCATCTGTATGGGTTGGTGTTCCTTTAACTGTGGTGTAATTTGAGTACAGTCAGTTGACTTCTTTTCTGTACGTTTCCAGAGTGCCAAGGCTTTGTGCAAATTTTTATCTGTAGTTGAATTCTTGTTCACGGGTTCACAGGAGAATATGTTAGTACTTTTGGTGTTGAAGTTTGCGCTGTGATCCAGCAGATGGCACTTAAGTGAAAGACATGTAGAGAGACAGGTAGATAGGCTTTTGCTCAGCCACGTGACTCCTCTGCATTTCCTCATGACTGCAGCCATGCTACCTCTCAATGCTCTGAAAGTGTGTGCTCCTCTCCTACTTGAGTGTTCACTGCAGTTCTCAGCTTGGCACTGCTGAGCTGCACACTGCAGCACTGGGGCAAGCTCAGGCTTTATGTTCCCTTCGCCGCTTGGAGGCAGCAGGAGGAGAGGTCATGTCAGTGGCTGAGGCAGAGGATCTTTTTTACTCGTCTCTTGTGGCTCCATCCCAGAAAGAGATGCAAACTGGCTTTCCATCAGTGTAAGTGGCTTGTGGTGGGGCAGCTGTGCTCTGGACCAAAGTCAGGGCGCCTTACCTGGTGATGAGCAGCGGCAGTAGCAGATACACTTTCAGTCACCTCTGGGATCTCCACCTCAGAAAAATGCAGAGCCACTGCTACTTGAAATGGTCAGCAAGGGTCTGGTGCTGCTGTACCGCTGGCCCAGCTGGGGGCCCCACTTGATGAAAAGCTGGTGGTTGAGGGCTCACAGGGAGGAGAGAGTGGGCAACTTTTGTGACTGTGCTGCATTGGAAACAAGTAAATCCCTCAGGCTCTTTGTTTCTTCTCCAGTCTGAGGGCAGCAGGGACAGAACTGCTGCAGGAATGGAGGGCCTTTTGTTGCCTCTGGGAGCTACTTTCCAGGGAAACACAGAACCACTGGTAGTGGAAAGGCTTGGCTGTGGGTAGGAGACAGCTGCTCTGTGTTCTCAAGCTGAGGGCACTGACTGGTGGAGAGTGAGGGGTGGGGGCTCACAGGGAAGAGAGACCAGACTCCTGTCTGTACAGTGGCTGTGGTGTGCTGGCGGTCCAGTGTAGTGATCAGGCCCTTTGTCCCTTTCCCAGTCTGAGGGCAGTAAGGGCGTTACAACTGTATGTGCAATGGAAGAGGGCCTGTGGGTTGTTTCTAGGATTCCCTGCTCAGAAAAATGCAGAGTTGCTACCAACTGAAGTGCCCAGATGGGGGAAGTGTGGTTGTACTGGGGGCCAAGATGGAGAAACTGCCCAGTGAAGAGTCGTGGAGGTGGGGAGCTGTGTTGGCAACAGTCTGGCCACTTTTCCATAAGGCTACTGCACTGTGCCCAGGATCTGCCTCAGTCTCCAACCACTGGGCTCCCTTCCATACCTGAGGGCAACAGGAGCAAGGGCTGCAAAGCAACAAAGATGGTGGCCTGCCTGCTTCCTTTGGGAGTTCCATCCTAGGGAAATGCAGAGCTGCTGCTGGCCCTAGAGGCAAGGCAGGGCGTGGCTGGAGTCCTGGGTCAGGAGAACATACCTAGAGTGGAGCACCCAGGGTGTGGACCCACATGGAAAAGAGCCGAACTGTGCTGGGGGTCTGTGTCAGTCCCCAATCACTGCACAGGCTCTCAATCCTGAGGGCGACAGTAGTGACGGCTGTGCAGCAGCAAAAATGGCGACCTGCCTCTCCTTCTGGGAGCCTCATCCCAGGGAAGTACAGAGCTACTACTGGCCTGAGAACTCAGGCAGGTGGTAGTGGTTCACTTTTGACAAATAATGAGCGAGAACAGAGACATCATTATCACTCAAAGTCCATCATTTACATTAGAAACACTCTTGGTGTTGCATGTTTTATAGCTTTTGGCAAATGTATAATGACATGTATCTACCATTGTAATATCATGCACAATATCTTCACTGCCCTAAAAATGATCTGCTCTCCACCTATTTATTCTTCCCTCCTCCCTTCCCCCGGTCAACCACTGATCTTTTTGCTGTTTCCACAGTTGAGCCTTTTCCAGAATGCCATAAAATTGGAATCACATAGTCTATACTCCTTTCAGATTTGCTTTGTTCATTTGGTAACATGCATTTAAGGTTTTCCCATATATTTTCTTGGCATGAGAGCTCTTTTTTTTTTTTTCAGTAAATAATTAATTCACTGTATGGATGTACCATTGTTTACCTATCCATTAATCTATTGAAAGACATCTTGTTTGCTTCCATGTTTTGGAAATTTTCAGTAAAACTCAACATCTATGTGCAGGTCTTTGTGTGAACATTCATTTTTAGCAGACTTGAGTAGATACCAATAAGATGAAGATAAGATTGCTGAGTCATATGGTAAAAGTATGTTCGGTTTAGTAAGAAACCGAAAATATCTTCCAAACTAGCTGCCCTGTTTTGCATTCTCAGCAGTAATGAATGAGAGATGCTGATGCAGCATTTGGTATTATTAGTGCTTTGGATTTTAGCCATTCTACTCTTGCCATCTATATTTAATTATGTTGTTCTTCAGATGTCTTGCTGTTATTTTTGCTGATATTTTCATTTGCCCTTCATAAAAGTTTGTCCTATAGATAATATCTAATCATAAAATATGTGACATTTTATGAACATATCAAATATTACAGTGACTTGCCCAAAGAATTTCACAGTGATTTATTTTCTTTGGATGTTCTTAATCTCCTTATTGCGTCTTCCCCTGAACAGAGCAATAAGTGTGCTTTTCCTCTTTTATATTGTGTTAAATTATCCTCTTTATTGAAAATACCCTGCCATTTCTTCTTTGGGTAATTAGATTTTATCTTTTTCTAAACACTTTAACAATTTCCTTCTTAGCATATATATTTTCCTTATTGTGGCAGACACTGTCACTTTCCTGTCATTCTCATTTCTTTACCAACGGATTCCTGATTTTGCTTAGATGTTAAAGTGGTCCCAGAGTAAGAATTTATGTAATTGCAACAATCTGTTTCCATTTTTCCCTCCGATTGGAGTAGCAGAACTTGTGCTGCTCTGTTCTACTCAACGGGAGAGAAAAGATGTCATCTGTGAGGTCATGGAACAATATTTTGTTTTTTGACAAAAGCAGAGAGAAGTGGAAGGAAATTCCCTTGGCTTTCTTCTTCCCTTCTTAATAAATGTGGGAAGATGGAATCACTACAGTTACAGCAGCTATCTTACCATAATGAAAAGAGAAGTACTATGATAAGAATGCCGATGGACAAATGGGACCTAATCAAACTCCACAGCTTCTGCACGGCAAAAGAAACAGTCATTAGAGTGAATCAGCAACCAACAGAATGGGAAAAAATTTTTGCAGTCTACCCATCTGACAAAGGGCTGATATCCAGAATTTACAAAGAACTAAAACAGATCTACAAGAAAAAAACAAACAAGTCCATTCAAAAGTGGGCGAAGGATATGAACAGACACTTTACAAAAGAAGACATACATGAGGCCAACAAACATGTGAAAAAATGCTCATCATCACTGGTCATTAGAGGAATGCAAATCAAAACTACATTGAGATACCATCTCACACCAGTTAGAATGATGATCATTAAAAAATCTGGAGACAACAGATGCTGGAGAGGAAGTGGAGAAATAGGAACACTTTTACACTGTTGGTGGGAGTGTAAATTAGTTCAACGATTGTGGAAGACAGTGTGGCGATTCCTTAAGGACCTAGAAATAGAAATTCCATTTGACCCAGCAATCCCATTACTGGGTATATATCCAAAGGATTATAAATTGTTCTACTATAAGGACACATGCACACGAATGCTCATTGCAGCACTGTTTACAATAGCAAAGACCTGGAACCAACCCAAATGCCCATCCATGATAGACTGGACAGGGAAAATGTGGTACATATACACCATGGAATATTATGCAGCCACCAAAAATGATGAGTTTGTGTCCTTTGTAGGGACATGGATGAACCTGGAAACCATCATTCTCAGCAAACTGACACAGAAAATCTAACACCACATGTTCTCACTTATAGGTGGGTGTTGAACAACGAGAACACATGGACACAGGGAGGGGAGCACTACACACTGGGACTGTTGGGGGGAAATGGGGGAGGGACGGGGAGGTTGGGAGGTGGGGAGAGATAGCAAGGGGAGAAATGCCAGATATAGGTGAAGGGGAGGAAGGCAGCACATCACACTGCCACGAGTGTACCTATGCAACAATCTTGCACGTTCTTCACATGTACCCCAAAGCCTAAAGTGCTATAATAAAAAAAAAAGAATGCTGATAGAAAAATGAAAAGAGCCAAGGATTAGGCCTGCGTGATAATTCTGACTCATAAAACCACCTAGAGTACCACCTGCCTCAATAAGACACTCAGTTGATATTTCCTTATTTGAACCGAATGTACCCTGATACCCTCGTAAAAATAGAAGATTTAGTGTCAATGGCCGTGTCCACATATTTGAAACATTATTGATAGTATTTACATCAGATAAAGGTGTCAGCTATTTGTATTTCAGTCCAATTTAGGCCTAAAGATCTCAGGTACAGGATATTTGTTAATTAGACATTTTGTCTCTTCTTAAAATTCATATTTGAAATATAATAAATTTAAGGCGTGTTTTCGCCATATTTCATGACACTTTGGAAAGAAAATCAATATATACATTGTATTACACATGCCATCTGTCAAGATGTAGCAAATGTGACCACAAACCATCATAACAGTTATGTGTAAAATTCTTAGTATATATTTCTTTTCTTTTTTCTTTTTTGAGTCTTCTGATCTTACTTATGTGTTACTCAAAAAATCTTATTTCTTACTGGATTCAGATTTAGAAGTAGAAGCTCTCAGAGAGGAAAGTCTGCTTCTTTGTGCAATTTGTTCCTGGTGCTTCTCTTTAGCCTCCTTCATTGTGTTGGCCAAAAATTTAGCATATTCTGCAGCCTCTTCCTTATTGTTCTTAGTACGCTGCTTCTTCAGAGCAATACGCCGCCGTTTGTGCTGCAGGACATGTGGAGTCACAAGACGTTGAATCTTGGGTGCTTTCGTCTTAGGTTTCTTACCTTCTTTGTTTAAGGGCTTTCTTACAACATGCTGGCGGCCGTCATCTTCTTTAGGGAGATTGGAAAGTTTGCAGAGTCTGCTAGCTCTTATGGGCCCCAGGCGACGAGGCACGGTGGTTATCCGTCAGTTCAGGAATATCTTTCTCTCCTTTTTTTTTTTTTTTTTTTTTTTTTTTTTACGATAACCAAGTTGAGAACGCTCAGATTGGCATCCACAATGCAACCACAAACTGATTTTCTCTTTCTTTCTCCAGTTCTCTTCGGCCTGTAGCAGGAATGCCCCTTACTCAGTAGCAGGCAGACATGGCCATGGGTCAAGACACCCTGTTTCATGGGGAAACCTTGTTTGTTGTTCCCACCACGGATTCGAACCACATAACCCTTCCATTCTTCACCCAGAGCTTCAGCAGCAGCTTCTGTGGCCATACGCTTCTCATAAAAAGCACGAAGTTTGCATTCATCGTCCACTTCAGTGAGTTTCTGACAGCCAGTGACTGGGAAGGAGATGTTCAGCTTCATCTGGAAGCACCTGAATGCCTCTGAGGCACCACAGAAAAGACTTCTTTTTTTTCGTTTTACAATTTTTTTTTCTTTTGATATTGGGGTGAGTTAAATGCTCTGCACAATCCCTTCTTGATGGCAGCAATTTTCTTCCCACTCTACCGAATAAGACTCACACTAAACATATATTTTATATATTAAAGTTTTTCTGTATTATGTGTGTCTTTTTTTTATTTGTTTTTTGGAGATTGAGATCAGTAACTAATAGTTAAGCAACTCTTTAGATTAAAATTCTCCTTTTCTTCCATTAGTACTTATGACTGGAAATGCTAACTCTCTCTCTCCAGCTATATCTTTATAAATCTCCCCACAGTCAGTGACACAGTTGCTAAAGTTAGCCAAAATTTTTTCCAAACATAGACCCTAGACCTTTCCAAACAAGGGCCTGGGGTCCTCTTCTCCTAAAGAGCTTTACTTCCAATCATTTAGCCTTCACGGCAAATATTGCCAGCTCAGACAGGTTAGCTCTGTTCACCTCTCTGAAGGTTCAGCATTCCAGCTACTCAACTCATGCTTACCTTTACTGATTATTTTATATTCCCTGTCTCATCCTGAGTATATATTTTGATCTATTTTTCTACTTCTTAATTTCTGTCAGCCCTTCTCCCCCACCAGCATCACAAGTTACGACCATGACAGTGTGGATCTTTAAAATTTCACCTTATGCATCATCACGTTTGGCAAACAATTACTTTAAAACATAAGTTGAAATAAATAAATAAAGATCTGTAATTATGACAAATGAAAAATATCTTTAAGGCTCATTTTCCTTCCTTCACTCCCTTCCTGTAACTTGTGCTTCAGCCCACTCAACAAGTGGGTTTACCTTTTCTCTTCCCTCTCTATTACCCCTTCTCTAACTTCCTTTACATTTCTGATTATCCTGCTAAGAAATTAACTTAGGACAGGAGTATCTTCTTCCATCCATGGCCTTAGCATTAAAACTTCTATCCTCTAAAAACCCTATTTGGTTATTTTCCTAAACAAATACGATCTTTATGGAAAGCCTGTTGGTTAAAACAATATTTTTATACCACATCAGATCAGGTAACTAGTGTCCTTGCTTCATTTAAACAGAGACCAAAGCAATTTTTGTCATTCATCCCATTGAATTATTATAGAATTGTTTTGTGACATTTTAAAAATTAAAAAAGTCTAGACATTTATGCTCTTGTATCAACTAATATATTTCTCATATTCTTAATAAATCACCTATAACACTGCTTGTACTTTTTCAGAAAAAAAAATCTATTCATTCCTTTCATGACTGTTAACAAATAAAATTTGGTTACTAGATTCCATTTTTCAGAAAGTTTGTGAGTATCATTGAGCATAACTGATTTTAAGAAATATGACAAATACAGAAGCAATATTGTAATAACATAGTCACTCTTTAGTTTTAGAAAAAAGTATAGTGATCATTTTTTCATAGTCACATATTTTCTTGCTTGTATAAATTTATTCTAGAAATTGACACACACACAAGCTCATATATGCAATTAAGATAATTCTACATACTTTTTAATATTATGTTCAAAATATTTAAACTACCTTGGATAATTAACTAAAATAACTGATTAATTTGATTGATTAAACTGATCTACATGGCTGATTAAAATAGTTGATTTCCCAGTATTGGAATTAGACCAATATATGTGCAAATATAATTTCTGCAGAATACTAATATGATTTTGGAAAAGCCATTTGTTTCTTAGAGCTACAAATTTCCCATTTGTAAAACAGAGAAAATGTCTAAATTTAGGGAAGTCACAGAGATGAAATTAGATAAACAATATACTATATATACCATATGTTTTATATATGTAAATATTTGTGATGTTATCTATATTCGTACAATGTAGTTGTCATTTTCCGCAGTTCTTCACGTTGCCTATTACAAAGTAACTATCCAATTTATATTCCTGACTGATTTTTGTTTAATCATTTAAATGTATTTTATTAAACAATTTTCATATTTTAGGCCATTTACCCTTTTCTGATTACAAATCATAAGTGCTTCAGAATCTTCTTCTATTAATACATAGTTGTAATATTAAAATAGATTTCTAAATGAATGCAGATTAGGACAGAGACCTTCTTCTTAGTTCTCTAATATTGGTCCTGCTTATATTGAGGCACTTTTACATAATGGCTCCCCTTTCAAAAACAGAAAAATAGCTTTAGAATGTATGTACTTTAGAAAGCATTTATTGGAGCCATTTAAAACTTTTTGTGGATACAAGATGCATATTTAGAAAAACAAGATTTGTATCATTAAGACATGCGCTATCTCTAGACCACTGTTTATCAACAGTGCACGCTAGGTCTCTTTTCCTGCCCTCCCCCTCTCCATTCCATTCTGCACAGAAGGTTTGCAAATTGGAAGCAGCTTTCGTGAAAGTCCTAGTGATTGAGGTTGGCATATGCACTTAATTTTAAGCACAGCAGAACTGGTAAACATCCTGAAGTGTTCATGATGTTCTATACAAAAGGAATTATACTTTCAAAAATACCAGAAAAAAAAAATAATAACCTTGTTTGAAATACTGGAAGACAAATGCATGATATCTACATAGTATTAAGATTTATGCATTTGGAGTGCTAAATGCTACCAGAGGCCTTAACAACAATAGTATCAGAATCCACTACTTTTAATTAAAAGAAAATTTATTTAACAGATATATTTAATTTGTTTTCTTAGATTTTCTTGTTATGTCATATTGCATTATGTAATCATATATATCACAAGACATGATAAATTTATCTAACGCTTTCCAATAATTCTTTTTACCCCTTTCTATGTTTTACATCATTTTGCTTTAGCCAGAAATTTCAAATAAAAATGACAAACAAAAGTTTACAGTGATCATTCTCATTCGTTACTTCTGGTAATACTTGTAAAAACTAGAAGTTTTTTAATAATAATTTCTGACATATTCATAAGATTTTAAATTTCTCATGATTGTGTCACTTAAGACTTTATCTTAAGGCCTTTTTAAATTGTTAGCTACAATCTGATTTTTTTCACAGTTTTAACTAATTTTTATAGTGATTAATGTAGTATGCCTCCAGTGCTATATTCTTGAGTTTTGTAAAAATTCAGATGATACAAATGACCACATAGATATTCTTTTCCAGGTCTTTTTGATTTTTTTTTTTGTTCTTGAGACAGAGTCTTGCTCTGTCCCTAGGCTTCAGTGCAGTGGTGCGATCTTGGCTCACTGCAACCTCCGCCTCCCGGTTCAAGTGACTCGCCTGCCTCAGCCTCCTGAGTAGCTGAGATTACAGGCGTGCAGCACCATCTCCAGCTAATTGTCGTATTTTTAGTAGAGATGAGGGTTCACCATGTCGGCCAGGATGGTCTTGATCTCTTGACCTTGTGATCTGCCTGCCTAGGCCTCCCAAAGTGCTGGAATTACAGGCGTGAGCTTTCCAGGTTTTTTAAAGGGAATTATACTTCTCTTGAAAATTTAGCAGGGAATGTGAACTCATTTCTTTAAATTATGGCAAACTATCATGATATATTTAAATATGTATATTTATGTTTTATCATTTTATACATCTTTATTTCAATTAAATTGTAGCTGACAGATTTTTTTTTTTTCTTTTTTTTTTTT
>NW_016107652.1:1977918-1986298 GCF_001604975.1 Cebus imitator | reverse complement strand
TAGCTGGGATTACAGGCATGCACCGCCATGCCCAGCTAATTTTTTGTATTTTTAGTAGAGATGGGGTTTCACCATGTTGACCAGGATGGTCTCGATCTCTTGACCTCATGATCCACCCACCTCGGCCTCCCAAAGTGCTGGGATTACAGGCTTGAGCCACCGCGCCCGGCCTCTGACAGATTTTTTAATTATCTAATCCTCCATTAAGAGAAATCACTGCTGTTTCTTACAGATCTTTTCCCTCTTTTGTGTGGTTGCAGCTGCCTTGGTGAGCTCTGGTAACTCATTGGTCTGTGTTCCCAAATCTGTATAACCTCCTTTCTCAAACTCTTTTGAGTTTGTTATCCAATTCCATCTGGCCAATTTAATCAAGTTGAACATTTACCATCTACTTTATCTGCTTATACTCTGTTTAATGCAAATGAAGAAGACAAGGACACTCATTAAACATCCCCAACCTCTGACTTCAACCAACCCTATACTAGACAAGTCGAACACCACATGCTGGAAACACTCACTGGCCTCAAGTTTACTTTCATTTTCAAGGTAGTAATCTTTCTCCATAAACATCAATTATTCATCTTTGTATTTCTTCTTTTTGTTATTTAAAGTTGGATGACTCCATTTCTAGTTCTTCTGCATATTTCCTAATTCTCTCAATCTCTGGTCAAATGAGGAAAAATACTTACCTGATGTAATTTAGGAGGATGTTAAATTAAGTAATTTAAATAAAACCCATAGCAATGTGCCTAGTAAACAAAGCTTGACCAGTGAATGTTAGCAATTCTTATTGTTTAATTATCATAATTACCAAACTTTCTCTAAATGATTTTTCTATTGTATCAATGACCACTAGTGGAAAATCACTTTTATCAACCTATTATTGAAACATGAATATTAGAAATTACAAAGACTTTTTTGGGAAGTATATTCTAACCCTTTTCAAACTAAGCTTGTAAATAAAATATTCATTACATGTCAAAATCAGAATCATAGAAGTCAAGATTGGAAAAGATTTAAGATTTTCTTCATTTTAAGGTCATCATTTAATAGTGAAGCCAGAAAATATATCACTAGCCCAAGAGAATCTTATCAACAGCTTCTCTGACATAATTAATCTCAGGGGAAAGTAGAGTTTGGTACTTATTAAAAATCTGTCTTTGCAATTTTCAAATTGTAATGATTAATCATGAGACTATCAGAAACAAGACTATCAAACAGTCTTTGACTACTTTCAGTTACCATTTTTAATATTGTCTTAGTATATATTTTAAACTGTAATTTTAATTCTGAATTCACTATCATTGGTTTATTAATTTTACTTATATGTAAAAGAGTATCTAATGTACACTATCACCATGCTACATATTTTACAAATAATATGTAAAGTAATTGAAAAAAAGTGCTTCTATTATTCTCATTATACAGAGAGAGATTTGACAGAGTAAATTGGTTCTTTCAGACAAACGTTGGTCCCAACATCTTGTATGCTGAGTTTGCTCCTATCTTACAGTTTCTCAGAGTGTGTTTATCGGGTTGATTAGATCTTCTCCTTCTAAGAGTAATCTGGAGCAATGTGATCAAATAATGTACGTGAGTTGAAAACTAGTTTTCTATCATTTATCTTTAGGTCTTCCAAAATGATTATATAAATGTATATATACAAGGTATTTGTCTAGTGATTCTTTCCAAAGTTCCACATTTGTTTTATTTCTGGGAGAAATCTTTGAAGGAAACCTCATATACTTCTAATAATTGTAGAAAGACATTCAAGAATTGATTAGTCATGGTATATTAAAGAGAGATTTCTTGATTAATCTGATTTCTTAACATAATGCATGTATTATAATCCTTCCTGCAAACATATTATAATCCTTTCAGCTTCCTGCTAAACTTTTGAGTATTTAAAACCGCCTAATAGCAGGGTTGAGGTATCAATCACATATGTTTCTAATTCAGACTTTGGTTCTCTTTCTTAAATTTTTTGTCTCCCTTTCTATTGATTTCCTTTACTAGAAAGTGTGTACTCAGCTTTTAAAATATGTAAGAGATTAAGGTGGCTCATTCACTGATTCCTGTTTTATTGCAGAATGTATGCAAATCATACATCCCATATTGTAGCTCTGTGAAATACCTAAGTTTTAGATTTGCATTTTGAAAAGAGAATTGCAAGCTTTCTTTCTTTCTTTCTTTCTTTTTTTAAATTTTACTTTAGGTTCTGGGTTACATGTGCAGGTCATGCAGGGTTGTTGCATAGGTGCTTATATAACCAGGTGGTTTGCTGCCTCTATTCCCCTTTCAACTATACCCAGCGTTTCTCCCCATGTTATTCCTCCTTCCCTCCCTCACCCCACTATCCCTCCCCAAGCCCCACCCCTCCACTGCCCCCAGTGTGTGATGCTTCTCACCCTGGGTCCAAATGTTTTCATTGTTCAACACCTGCCTATGAGTGAGAACATGTGATGCTTGGTTTTCTGTTCTTGTGTAATAGTTAATCAACATATTGTGTAAATTTAACAGAGATCTAACATATTAGATACATCTGCAAAACATAAAATCAATAGTGAAAGAATATCTATGATACAAAAGAAGTCCTGATGAAAACTGACAAAAAAGCAAAAGAAACAATAGAAAAATGGGCAAAGTCAATTTGTAGAAAAGCAAAAATAAATCATTAACAATTAAAGAGATGGCTAACTTCTTTAGTGTGAGAATAAGTAAAACATTAGTAAGGTATTACTCTACATATATCAATGGGCAAAAAATTAGTAAGGTTGAAACTGACAAATTTTCTGAAAACAGAATACCATCTTGTCCTTCCTGCAGGAATTTATACAGGTGCAACTGTACTGGCCATATTAGATAGCTTAAGTATTATAATTCATGGCTCAAGAATCCTGGGAAGATTCTTATGAATTTCCCAAACAAGCCAAGAGTGAGATTTTTTAATTGCAATGGCACCTGGTGGTAAAGGTGTAGAAGACAGTGTAGGAGCACATTATTGAGAGAGGGATGAAATACAAACAGTGAAATACTCTCAGGTGTCATAAGCCAAAAATGCTACTTGTATGGTAAGCAGTGTGGATAGGTTATTGAACAATGCAGAGTAAAAAATTATGACAGAAAATATCTATAGCAAAATGCCATTTATGTTAGTCAAACACACAATCTACATATTTTTAAAGAACAAATAAAGACATATGCTATTGTGTACAAGGCTTAATACCCAGTGACAAAATAATCTGTAAACAAGCCCCCATGACACAAAGTTTACCTATACAACAAACCTGCGCATATAACCCTGAACTTAAAATGAAAGTTAAATTAAAAACATTTATATTCTAATCGCTCAGGATAGGGAGGAACATAACTAGGGAATAAGCATAAGGGAAACAAGAGGAAACATACATAATTTAATCTTAAATGTGAAAATAAATCATCATTTGCTCCTATAATGCAAAAATTTAAATACAAAAGTTGAAATTAAATTTTATAATAAAATCTAAAATTACACAAAACCAAGCATAGACAATATTTTAAGAAAATTCACTGCATTCCATCCAGGAAACAAACCTTTCTTGAACCAGATATTTGTACGACAAGAAGTATATCTGTGTTTATTGTTTATTGCCCTCTAGAGTACACTCATATTAATTAGCACAAAAATCAGCTCAGGAAAAATTAATAAAGAAATATGTTTATGTGCCATATGTTTCTGTTAATTCATGCATGCCATTGCAATTATCAGTAATTGCTAAGCAGAGATCAGACAATTACTGACCCTAATCAATATCACAAAGTTAGACTTTACAATTAGCTGAAGTTTATGAGGATCATGAGCTTGGATTCTAGTCATGTCCAGATAGTTTGTAAAATAACCTAGGCTAATCATTCACACCCAATACCTCTGAGAAGAAATTAAACTGTGGTGGTAAACCAAGACTCAAATGCAATGTTTCCTGAACTTGAATTGAACTCTGATAGCTATTTGTTGGGTGGATCTGGACATTAAACAATCAACCAAAGCTTTGAGGATCCAAGCAGCCAGCGCCACTGCCTGCACCTTGGGGACGCCATTCCCATCGTAGTCTCATAGACTTGAGTATATATTATGACAGTTTCTGGCTAATGGTAGTAAATTATTCCTAGAATGGATTGACATTCTAGTTCCCTTAGAAGCGACATTCAGGTCAGCTGAGGTTTTAAGAACAGCATCACTAGTTTCAAAGAGGTGTGAAGGTGATTTCCTCTTTCCCTACTATCTTCCTCTATTATCTTCTTCATTAAAAAAAGAGAGACCTTTTGCCTTGTCTCCTGCTAATCCAATACTTGTGTAACACAGGTGTCTGTTACTACTCATTAAAAGATAGGCTCTATCTCCTCGTGTAGCCTTTTCTTCATATAGCAAAATATTTCATGTGGACATCAAGTATAACCAAACATAAAAACAAACCCATGAATTACAAATACCAAAAAATATAGAAACTATTATGTAAATAAATAATTTGTATGCAGTTTACATTGAATTTTATAAATTTAATCTCTTGTTGACCCCAAACCCTCTAGCACAGAGTCCTGGTTTTCTGTGTGTGTACGTGTGTGCATGTGTGTGTAGTATATTGTCATATTCTGAATACACTGAGTTATCTCATTGGTTTTGCCAAAAACACTCATGATCCATATTTCTGTCACTATGGAGGAACAGCTAGCTTTTGCTTATGAGTAATTGTGTCAGGGATGCCCAGGATCATTGTCGGGTTCAAAGATTCACCAGAATGACTCACTGAAATCAGAACTGCTGTTATTCTCATGGTAATAGTTTATTACTGTTAAAGGATACAGCTTAAAATTAGCAAGAGAAAAGACACTTATGGCAAAGTCCAAGAAAGACCAGGCACAAGCTTCTAGTTGTCCTCTCTCATTGGAGTCACTGAAATGGTGCTTAATTCTCCAAGCAACAATATGTGACAGCACGTGTAAAATGGTGCCAATCAGAGAAGTTCACCTGAACCACGGTTCCCAGGGTTTTTATTGAAGTTAAGTCATATAGGTATGTGGCTCTCATTTGATTCACTTGAACTACTCAGGCCCAGAATCCCCAGAATTCAAGCTGGCACAGTGTGACCCAAGGCTTCAGGAATAGAAGGAAAGCATCCACCATTAATCACATTGTTAGCATAAACTAACTCTCTTTCACACCCAAGGTCTCAAATCTATAAAGGCACTGTTTGTATTCCAAATGATTCCAAGAGTTCAGAAGTTACCTCCTAGGAGCTGGTCAAGGGCTGGTCCTGAAGACCTTTGGAATCTGCAGTTTGGGAAAGCTAGACCTGCTGGGTTAACTCTTTGCTGTGCAAAAACATTGAAGAGTACAGGCATATGGAATAGGTACTTTTTCACCATTTCTCTCAGTGGCACCTGTATGAAAGGGAAAGGCATTAGCAATTGGTAAAAATGGCCCTTAAGGACACCTTCCTTAAAACTACTATTTTTCTTAAGTTGCACATATACTTAGGAGGATGACAACTGCAATCAATCACACTTTATCCAGCTGCCCCTTAGCTACCTCTCTTGCCTTAACAGCTTCTGAAGAAAAACTCAGTGGAAACTTCCAGAACAGACACTCTGGAGAATGTATCTTGCTTTCTAAATGACCGACTTAGTCTTGAATCGCATGTTACCCAGTGGTCTACATGGCATCATTTTCTCACTGAGTGCCTACTCTTGGCACCGTAACTGTGTTTGCTGAATCTGCTTTCACTCCCTGGCACCCCTCCACTAACAATTTGGATGTAATGGTGTAGTGTGCTTTGCTCAATTTGATGGCAAGCTTACAAGTGAGGCTGCTGTTTATTGCATGACAGTTCAACAACTCTGGGTGATAGTGCACAAAAGCATAACCTTTCCATCATGTCCATGGCATCTGGCAGGGTACACAGGTCACTGGCGGGAAGACATTATTATTCATGGCTGATCCTGACAATCTAGAGCCCAGAGTGTAGGCAAAGCATTTCTTTCCTTTACCCCCCTGACACCTTTCCGTTTACTTACAGCCTTCGTTTTAGTGGATTCCCTAAATCCCCTTATTCCTGGACTTCCACTCCATTCTTTTACCTTTTTGGGTTCTGCAGAGAACCCAGGTTTCACCCTCATAACTATTTTAGTTGAGATTTAGTTGAGGTTATGCTAGTTGAGATTATTGAGCTAGGTTTGCTCCTTATATCTGAGACCAGAAATATCAAGTGATTGTTCATTGGCTAGATTAGAGACCTATTTTTCTGTGTTTATTATTATTTTTTAACCTAAGAGCACTATAAAAGATCTTTACCTTCAAGAAATTACAAGAAAACAAAAATCTTCAGCTAATGTTGATGATCTCTTAATGAAGGAGAAAGATAACAGTGCCCTGTTTTATATGTTTTTACTGTTACATTTCTACTCTTTTATTTGTAAGCAGATATCATGCCTGTGTGTATATATGCACACATGTGTAAGACTGTATATTGTACATATAAATTAGAAACTCTGGCGGTGGTTCCTAATAATTTGTGTTTTGAGATATCCTTCAGGTACTTCTGAAGCACATTCAAATTTGAGACCACTACCTTAGACAATGGGACAATGGAAAACACATATGAGTACAGAAATTAGGGATTGTAGATTAATACAATTGTGATGTTTTATGCTTGACAAATAGATACACAAGTAATAGAGATAACTGCTGATTCTGACAGTGAATATCTGCAAATCAGTGAATGATCGGTACAGATAATATTGTCCCAGTCTTTGAGTTTAAGCAGAGGAATGTTTCCTGCTCTCACCAAAATTTCTTCCTTGTGGCAAATAAAGCACTTGATTTATAAATAGTTGGTTTTGATTTGGGAGGGTGACATTTTCCTTCAGCAGATCTTACGACAGAGCAGCTCTTTCCTCACACTTTTTCTAGATGCAAATTATGTGTAAAAATGTCCATGAAAATATGTTTCTGCTTCAGATATAATAGATTCTGCTGTCTAGATAGATAGAAACTAGTCAAGGTTAATGTATATACTGTTTTATCCCTGCACCAAGTACTAAAAATAACTGGACTCAATATCAAGAGAACATGTATGAGCACAACAGAATATTTTTCAATAAATATCTTCCTAGTCTTAAAAGTCTCAGGCAGTAAGCTAAAATTGCTCTTATAAGTATTATATCTGATCTATACATGTCCAGTCTATCAACTTCCTATTTCATCATTAATTTATGGAATTGTATGAAAAATATGTCCACCAAGGATATCCAGGTCTCAATCCTCTAAACCTGTGAATATATTATCTTACGTGGAAAAGGGGAGAGAAGACTTGGCAAATGTGATTAAGCCTATGAACTTTGAGAATGGGAGATTATTTTGGAATATCTGTGTGACCCCAGGCTAACCACATGAGTCCTTTAAAGTCGAATAACTTTCCTGACTGTGGTCAGAGAGATATGTGACTGTGGAAGCAGCTCTAAGAGATGTAATACGAGAACCATGTGAGTGCCAGTTTCTGGTTCTGAGATGTGGGGGCTATGTCCAAGGGCTAGAGAAAATCCTCTAGAAGCTAAGAGTGTGTCTGAACTGATAGCTAGAGCCAACAAGAAAATAGAGACCTCAGTATCTGCGTTTGTGTTATTGGACAATTTTCACCAGTGTTACAATACATAATTTTATAGGAAGCCACGGTATTTATTATGTGGAATTTTCATTTCTTTCTTCTTCAAAATTGACATTTTTGTTCTTGGTTTTTCATTTTAATATGCATTCTTATAGTACTTGTTAACTCACGCTAAATGGGTTAAAAATAAAACAGGGGCATTTTGATTGAAAATGCATTACCTTTATAGGTTGATGTAGGTATAAGTGGCACCTTTTCACAGTGTATTGTCCTAAAGAGAAACATAGTGAACCAACTTATTTACTTAGATCTTTCAATCAATTGTATACTTTTCATCATGAATTTTTACACATTATTTTTTGTTGGATCACACATTACTTGAACATTGCTTTTTGTGAAATATGAAATTATTATTATTCACTTTATTTTATAAAAGCAAATAAAGCATAAATCTTTGGAATACCATTAAGCTTCCAACTGAATTCAGTAACTGCACTCATTAATTACCGATGCTTCCATTTATGATTGAAAATTATCGAAATATTTTTTAAAAATTTAAAAATTTGTGTAAAAAATTATGTGAAATTTGTATTGCAGAAAATTCTTGACTTGTGATGGTTTTGCTTGCAGGGATTTGACTTTATGATGGTTTTACCAAGGCGTTAAATGCATTTTCAGCTTATATTTTTTACTTAAAACGGGTTTATCAGGACATAATCCCATCATAAGTTGAGGAGCAT
>NW_016107652.1:1934513-1977843 GCF_001604975.1 Cebus imitator | reverse complement strand
TTTTTTGAGTTAGAGTCTGGTTTTGTCGCCAGGCGGCAGGCTGCAGTGCAGTGGCACAGTCTCGGCTCACTGCAATCTCTGCCTCGTGGGTCAAGCAATGCTCCTGCCTCAGCCTCCCAAGTGGCTGGGACTACAGGCGCATGACACCAGGCCCAGCTAATTTTTGTATTTTTTAGTAGAGAGGGGGTTTTGCCATGTTGGCCAGGATGGTCTCACTCTCTTGGCCTCCTGATCCACCCACCTTGGCCTCCCAAAGTTCTGGGATTACAGGCATGAGGTATTTGTGAATTTTAAATGTACTGAATCTTTTGATTTTAAAGCAATGAAGTGTACTTAAATGTTAAATTAAAAACTGTAAATAGCATAAACGGGAAAATATTCCAACACAACTTATTATTGACATGTAAGAAACATGAGACATCTGAATTTAATAAAAAGTGACAAAGATGTGTATAATTACCTGTCATAAAGGCAATCAGTGCTCCATATTATTCAACTGGTAATATCAATGCCAAATGAATATGTATTATTTTGGTCCATTAGGAAGTTACAGGGAGATACCGGGCAAACAACTTGAAAATCTAATGTTAAATTTTCATTTCAAGTAAAGGAAAACTCCTAAAATGCTCCATAGAAATATTCTACTACAGTAAAGCAGATGATCTGAATTGATGGAAATGGAAAATTATTGAGTAAAATCTATTTCAGGAAAAAACATCTGTTGAAGTCAGCTGTTCTGGTATAAATAAAACAAGTTAAACCATAAGGGCAGAATCTTAGAAATTTGGAAACATAATCATGCCATCTGGAAATAAATAGACTAATCAGAGAATAGAGAATTGGAGAAAATAAAATTATAAATAACTTGAAAAACAATAACAAACGTGTTAGCTATACTTTGCTTACCACCTATAAGATTACTGTTTCTTTAAGTATATTGTACTGTATCCTCTGTTATCTATATTAGTCAATTTATTTTAGAATACAGATGGTGATTTTCTACACTATATTTTCCATGCATAAACTAAGTTACATTTTATTACGAGACTAGGTTTATTGTCTGTAAATCAAGTCATAGAAATGAAAGGTCTCAGAAATTTTTTATGTGGAGATCAGAATGTTGATTGTATGTGTGTGTGTGTGTGTGTGTGTGTGTGTGTGTGTAGGGAGTGTGAGAGAGAGAGAGAAAGAGAGGAAGAGAGAGAACGATCTACATTGTTCTCTTATTCCATGCCAAAGTGTTTTTGAAAATATACTTGATCTTTAGGATCAACATTACTAAGCAAGAAAATGACCAAGAAATGATTAAGACAATTATTACTACAGTGACAAACAAGCAAGTCATACACAAATGAGACTGTGCCTTTAAATTATTTATATATTTCTGTGTGTGTATATTATGTAATCTTCTCAGAATGGACTACCCGGATTATCTTACCTAGAGCAGCTGCTGCTGTACTGTCCAAACTCCCCAACACCGAATACCATCTATACCTAGGGCACAATTGTGTGTTGTGAGATAAATAATCATAGAATCATAATAGAAGTTGCATAATTGCCTATTTTATAAAATTAACTTGAACACCGTTTATATTTCAGCAATCTATTATTTTTCATTACAAGGTCAAAAAAATATTTCACTTGTGAAAACATAAGAGAAATGAGTTTAATTCTAAAATTTCTCTGTATTATCCATTTCTTTTAATGAATAATTAGTATTTCTGTTATATTAATAAGGACAAAATTAAATAGAACACACTACAAAATGTGCATCAATGGGAAACATGACTTTAATCAATCTAAGGGAGTTGAAAATGCGTAAATTGACATTCTTATTAATATTGATTTACGCACATATACAACAAGAAATGGTCATGATTTTGTGATCACTTCATAACTTTGAAGTTTCAAATTACTATCTGTGTATACATAATGATGTTTTCCATTTGCAAGACTGGGAGAGCCAGACAAAGAGAAAAGAAGAAAGAGAAACAGAAGAGAGATAGTCTGATTCAAATCATTAACTCATGGATCAACAGTAGGACTGCCATAAACGTTCAGAGAGAATTTCTACTCAGAAGTGAACCAATAATGACAGTTCTCTCTAGTCGTTTCAGCTCCTAATAAATCCCTTCTCCATGAATTCTCATAATTTAAGTCTGGTGGTATTAAAATGTAGAGCTAAATTTTTTCAAAGAATATTATCATTCTCTTCTTACAGTGTTTTAATACATTAGAAAAAATGCTATATTTCCAATTGAAGAATGTAGAAAATAAAGCTTTTAAATGTCTTTCAGATACACATCAGATCTTACACACAGTGCAGCATTACCAATATTGCTTCACAACTAACTATATTTTAATAATTTCTAAAAGCAATAATTATATTCTCCCCCCCAAAATAATCTATGTCTGAACATTTTGCCCATCTTATAATATTGAAATACTTTGCTAAATCTAGTACAAGTAAATACTGCTTTAGTAGGCACCAAATTAATGTATTTCCTCCTTCTAGCATAAGTAGATCATACATATTTAAACAACAGCATCCAAAATAAGTTGAGATGAGAAAAATCTTTGATCAAGATTATGAAAGCACTGTTTGTTGTTCAGTGAAGTTATGGAGATTAGACCATAATTTTCCTTTCTATTCTTTAACCATTTTTTACTCTTATTGTTCTAGGTTAATTTATGTTCAGCTGTTAGGTTAAATTATATAAATTTTTTTCTTTTAAATTTATGGTCTTAGATCCTTTGTGCTATGTTGTCTAGTTTTTTATTGTGATTATCAATATACAGTTCAGAAAGGTGATTCCAGAAATAGCAAAGTGATGGTATAATAATGTAAGTACTTAAGTTAGTACATGCCATGAGATTAAAAGCTGAGAAATTAACAAAGGTGTGTTATGTGAAGTAGTTTGCCTAATTAGTAGTAGAAAATGTTAGGATTTTGTTTATAAAAGTGAGCTGCACAAAATTTTAAATTCTAATTAATTACTGAACATTTACTAAGTATTATGCCTTGTGTAAAACGCTTTTTATACTTACTTTAATTTCATTCTCACAATGACCAGCAAAATATAGTGGAATGCCATAGAAGAGAAAACTATAGTTTTACAGAATAACTAGCCAGACAAAGATGGCTGGACTTTGACCCAAGTATTCCAGGCAAGATATTAACTATAGCCCTAGAATTTATGCTAAGAAAGTAACTTTGCATCAGTCCGAATAGTTGACATTCTTTCTTTTTAAGAAAATAGACCTTAGCCTTCAGAGACTTAGCTCATCATTTATAGCAACAATGAACACTAGTGAAATAACCATCAATTTCCTCCCAAAAAGTACACGTAGAACATACCTTTAGTATATGTAGAACATAACTTTAGTGATATGATCAGAGAAGTGCCTCATGCCACAACAACATTTTCTTCTAGGAAGTCACAGTAAGCTCCTCTTGCCTGTAGGAGGGCTTTGAGGCAAAATGATCCTTATAAAGTACTTTTGGTGGAGGGACTACTTCAGATTTTTCTTCTGATTCCATAGAGCTTCCTATGAAATACATAAACAAAGATAGATATTTCAGGATAAATAAAACCTTCATCTCTTCTATATAACTGACATTCTGTTAAAAAAAATCCTTTATCATTTCAACGATTAAAAACGCTAAGTCATTGTGATATTTTCAAGAGTGACATTGCATTATAATTCAGTACTGATTCTTAGTTTAACATCAATAAAATACTTTAAAATGATTTAGAAGATGAATACAGTTCAGCAGTCTAAACTATTTCACCATCAAAAAGTAGAGCTTAGTAGTGATGTTAGCAAGACAGCAGAACAGGAAATCTCAGGCTCCTCTTGTCCCACAGAAAGTTTAACTGGCAACTATCCATAAACTAGAACATCCTTTGAAAACCCCGACACCTGGATACCAGCCTGAGATACCAGCATGGGATGTAGAATAGAATGAAATCGGAATCAGAAGGGAAAGAAGAATGGTCTCACTCCACCTAGGCTTCCCGCTTCCCTTTTCCCAAGTTGGCACAGCAGATGGAGATGGCTTCCCTGCACTCGCAGTTTCTACCAGGAAAAAAGAGAATCAGAGGCAGTCATTCAGTTTCCCTAATATTCTAGGAAGGTACTCAGGAAGTCCACTCCTGTTGCACCTCATGGCGAATACTAGGGGAAAAGGTATGGTTTGACAGCCCTAGGGTCAGGTAGAAACAAAGAAATTGACTGGTGCACAGATCTTGTTGGTAGCTGTGTTTTCCTGACACCTGTGCTGCTCGATCAGGGATGTCAGCAGCCTCATGGCATGCCCACAGAGTTAAGCAGGTTCCCTTCAGAAGCACAGTGGGAAGTACAATTTAACTTGAAGCCCTAGACTGCTGGTCTCCAGGCTCAGCCTCAGAACTCACATGAACAACCCTGCCCAGTCAGGGAAACACACAGCTTCACTTATTTCTGAGAAGTGAAGAGGTCAACTGGGCCTGACAGGGAAAACAAGTAGCACAGCTCCACACAGCCAAAAAGCCCACCCAATGATTCCAATCAGGAAGGAATATTTCCACCTTTCTGTATTTGGAGAAACACAGGGGCTAGTCTTACACGATCTAGGAAGTGAATGAGACACTAAACTCAGATTGAAGTCTGCTTCATGGCTCCACCCAGATAGGTAGAAAATTCTTCAGTTTTATATTCCCATACTAAGTAGTGTAGCCTCATGTCTTTTTACCTGTCCAGAGTTGTGACTCTGCCTAACTTCTGAGTTCAACTTGCAGTCCTGTCTCACTGCAGATTTCAAATAGCCGAATTTTCCAGCCAGGAATACATCTTGGGACTGAACTAACCAGAAGCCATTGTATTATCCAGCCAGTGGCTTCATCTGACAGAAAATCCCAGATGAAGCCAGTAGCTTCACCTGACAGAAAATGGTCTCATTTGTCGGTAAAGTCAGTCAGTAGCTTGCTCTGACAACAGAACAAAGGCAGTAGATCAGTCAACTAGAGAACTCACAGGAAGCTCTGCCTGCCTAGGGTTTTCTGTATCTAGCCCTTCCAGAATCACAAGCTAGACTAAATATGTGAAGCTCTGTGCTGGGCATGGTGGATCGTGCCTATAATCTTTTGAAGGCAGAGGTGGGATAATTGCTTGAAGTCAGGAGTTTAAGGTAAGCCTGGGCAATATGATAAGACTCTGACTCCCTTAAATAAAAAAAAAAAAAAAAAAAAGCCAGACATGATGGTGTGCACTTGTAGTCCCAGCTATTCAAGAGGCTTAGGAGAGTAGATTGCTTGGGCCCCAGGAGTTTGAGGCTGCAGTGAGCTGTGATTGCCACTGTACTCCAGCCTGGATGGCATAGCAAGATCCTGTTTCAAAAATGAAAATAACAAAGTAGTGAGGCTCTGTTCCTGTGAAAGAACTCCTGTAAAGGCCAGAAAAGAAAACCATCTCTTACAATGTACAGACAACAACATAAAAACACAAAGATTACAAAGAATCAGGGAATCATGACGCTTCCATAAAAAAATAGGCTCCAATGATGAATACCAAAGAAATGAAGATTTGTGAAATAACTGAAAAGAATCAGAATAATACTCCTAAAGTAGTTCAGTGAGTGACAGGAATATGTAGACATACAAAATAATGAAATTTGGAAAACAATACAAGAAAAGAAGATAGAAGATCAATTTTAAAATAGAAACAATACAAAGAGCCAGGTACTAATTCTAGAGATGAAAATCACAACATCTGAACTAAAAATTTTAACAGGAAGTTTCAAGAGAAGACTGGATTGATGTGAGAACCAGTGAGTTGCACAGACCATCCAGTCATAGGAGAAAAAAGACAAAATAGAGAAAAGGAATGAAGAAAGCCTATGGGAATTAGAGAACACCATTAAGAAACTGAACTTTTGCGTAATAGAATTTGTAGAATGAGAAGAAAGAGAAAAAGGGTCAGATAGCGCATGTGAGGAAATAGTGACCAAAAACTTCTTTAATCTAAGAGTAAATGCCAACATTAAGGTACAGGAAAAACAATGATCTCTGATAAAATCCATTCCAAAGAGAAGTACCCCAATACATAATAATTAAACTATCAAAAACCCAACACAAATAAAACATTCTGAAAGCAGTAAGTTATAAGAAACATATCAGATACAAGAAAGTTCCAACATGACTATCAGCAGATTTCTCAGCAGAAATACTACAGGCCAGGGAGAGATTGAAATGTTATATTTAATGTGCTGAAGGAAAAACAAACCTATGAACTAAGAATACTATTTTTTTTTTTTTTTTTTTTTGAGACGGAGTTTCGCTCTTGTTACCCAGGCTGGAGTGCAATGGCGCGATCTCGGCTCACCGCAACCTCCGCCTCCCGGGTTCAGGCAATTCTCCTGCCCCAGCCTCCTGAGTCGCTGGGATTACAGGCACGCGCCACCATGCCCAGCTAATTTTTTGTATTTTTAGTAGAGACGGGGTTTCACCATGTTGACCAGGGTGGTCTCGATCTCTTGACCTCGTGATCCACCCGCCTCGGCCTCCCAAAGTGCTGGGATTACAGGCTTGAGCCACCGTGCCCGGCTGAACTAAGAATACTTTATCTAACAAATTGTTTTTTTAGGAATAAAGCAAAGGTAAAGATTTTTATAGAAAAACAAAAGCTAAAGGAGTTTAGTTTATCATCATTAGACTGCTTTACAAGAAATGATAAAGCTAGTTCTTCAAGCTGAAATAAAAGAATGTTATTGACTAAAAAAAAATTAAAATTATAAAACTTACTGGTAACAGATTCATAATAATACTGTAACAATTATGTGTTAATTATGTATATCTTTAGCCATTTTGGAAAACAGAAGAAATATGCCTCAAAAAACCAAAAATGGAATTACCATATGTTCCAGCAATGTCACTACTGGGTATAAATTCAAAGAAGTTAAAATCAATATGGCCAAGAGATGTCTGTGCTTTCATCTTCCTTGCAGTATTATTCACAATTGCTGATATATGGAAATAATGGAAGTGTCCATCCATGGATGAATATATTTTTAAAATGTATATATACACAATAAAATATTATATAGTCTTACAAAAACAGGAAATTCTGTCATTTGTGACAACAGCAATGAAATTGAAGGACATTGTGTTAAATGAAATAAGCTAGGCACAGAAAGACAAATACTGCATGATCTCACTCATATGTGAAATCTAAACAAAACTGAACTCATGGAAGTAGTGAGTACAATGGTGGTTGCCCCAGGCTGGGAAGCTGGGTAGGAGGGCAAAGGGGAGATGATAGTCAATGAGTACAAACTTACTATTAAATAGGAGGAATAAGATCTGATGTTCCATGGCAAGGTGAGTGACAGTTAATAATAATGAATTGTATATTTCAGAATAGCTATAGGAGAGGATTTTGTCTTCTCACCACAAAGAAATGATAAATGTTTGAAGTGACAAATATGCTAATTGCCGTGATTTGATCATTACAAAATATATACATATATGAAAACATCATATTGTATCCCAATATGTTCCATTACTACTTTTCCATGAAAAGTAAAATAAAACTAAAAAGTTTGAAGTAAACATTTGGGTTTGATTTATCATTATTTTTAAATTTTATTTTTCATGGATGAATATTAACTGCATATATTATACTATACATCTAAGGACATGCAGTGGGCAGAAAAGCTATGCCAGAGAGCAATTTTCCATAAATTAGAAAACAGTAATAACTTGCATATTTGTATGTATTTTGTTACACACACTCTCCACATAGCTGAAGCAACAGGCTAAAATGAACAGTTTTTGAATAATACACGCCCTTTAAAGAACTTCCAAACAATACAGCAAAAAGGCATGAAATTAAAGTTGTTTACTAAATGAGAGCATACAGTCTGCATCTCTTTTATATTCTTTGAGCATTTTAATTTTGAAGCTATACGTATACAATAGTTAATTACAGATGGTAAAACCTAATCAATCTGCCAGCTGTTTTGATTGTACTGTGCCAGGTAGCTGCTTTCACTGATTTGTGTTTCACTTAATTTAAAAGGCTTATGTAAACAGATACAAATGTTATGTTTGTGAATGTATGTGTGCGTATATGTGCTTTAATTTGAGGAGTGACTAAAGGTATTATCACAGCCTTAAACTAAACGATGTGTTTCAAAAATGAAAAATCTAGAAACGTTTCTTAACTTGTATACTTAAAAAGAACCACTCGGATTGAATTATTATGTTTCTCATAGTATGATTGATTTGTAGTGCTATTGTTAGGTAATATTGCTAAATATAGTTCAGATGACTGGGTCTGAGGTTGTGTTGATAAGTTAAAAAGTGGGAAGAAATAACTTATTTGTTTTCATCTTCATTTCATTTTACAAAGGATTTTGGGGGTATTATGCGTTAAACATATATTAGCTGAAGCAGTAAATTATTATAAAGATGTATATGATTGTATATTTTTATGTAAACTATATAAAACATTATTTTGTTTAATCCATTAATAAAAATAAAATGTATTAAACAAAATAATGAATCAAGACAGAAAAAATCTAATGGGAATTACAGAGTTGTAAGAGGGGTGAATATGTGATTAAATCACATTGACTTCTAAATAGTGCATGCAAATCTTTTCACTGTTTTATGGTTTTATTTTAAAAACTGTAGCCATGTTTTCTTGCTCACCTTACAAGACACACATTGTTTGGAGGGCTCTATAATTCTGAAAGAAAATTTTCACATAGCACTTTACACAGAGGCATGAGCAATTTATTTCATTGAGCTCTTTCTAGATACCTTACATGACAAAAATCTGATTTGAAAATATTGAAGTTGATTATTTTAATGACCAGTTCTTCTTAAAAATTAAAACAAATATGGAAGCACTTCAAGGAACTAGCAGAATCCTACACCTGTTCAGTGGTTTACTTGAAACATCAAGGTGCCTAGTGGATCAACAATAAATAGAACCCAGGTTTGGTAATCCACCTTCTGTACTTTCCCTTGATTCAGTGTGTGAGACAGATTAGAATCTTATAACAAACATAGACTCTGGCTGCACAGACAAGAAATAAAACCCTTTACTTGTTACGATCTTGCCCTATTTTTTTTTTTTTTTTTTTTAGACAGAGTTTCACTCTTGTTGCCCAGACTGGAGTGCAATGGCATTATCTCGGCTCACTGCAACCTCTGCCTCCTGGGTTCAAGTGATTCTCCTGCCTCAGCCTCCCAAGTAGCTGAGATTACAGGCATTCACCATCACGCCCAGCTAATTTTTGTATTTTTAGCAGAGTCGGGGTTTCTCCATGTTGATCAGCCTGGTCTCAAACTCCTGACCTCAGGTGTTCTGCCCGCATTGACCCTCCAAAGTGCTGGGATTACAGGTGTGAGCCACCATGCCTGGCTCCATCTTGCCCTATTTTTTAACGTTTAGGTTTATCCTTAAAAAGTTGTTATAATTTCTATTTCTGTATTAGTCTATTTTCACACCACTACAAATATACCACCTGAGACTGGGTAAGTTACAGACAAAGGAGGTTTAATTGACTCACAGCTCCATGTGGCAGGGGAGGCCTCAGGAAACTTTTAATTATGGTGCAGGGGAAGCAGACACCTCCTTCACAAGGCAGCAGGAGAGAAGAGGAAGTGAAAGAGGAACTGTCAAGCACGTATAGAACCATCAGATCTTGTGAGAACTCACTCACTGTCACAAGAACAGCATAGGAAACCACCCCCATGATCCAGTCACCTCCCTCCCTTAACACATGGAGATTACAGGTCCTTCCCTCCACAAGTGGGGATTACCATTTGAGATGAGATTTGGGTGGGGACACAGAGCCAAATCATATCAATCTCATAGGAGATTTTGTAATGAATAAATAAGACAGTTTGCACTAAAAAGCTAGAATGTGCCTGACAAGAGGAGCTGCTATTATTTTTTAGAAGAATGAGAATATTTAATAGATTAAGAGAGATGATAGGTTATAAAAGAATTTTCTAAAACTTAATATTATGTTTTGAAACTCAATATTATAGATGGTGGTTTTAGGTGGTGTTCATCCTAGCAAGGTGTGTTTATTACTAGAAATGACTCCTTCAATCACATGCTTGACTTTTGTTTCTTTTCAATCAAAAGTTTCCTGTTTATGTCACAGAGATAAATGGAGGTCTGCTCTACAAGATGTGATTGTGGCCACTTTATGTGACAGGCTTCTGGAAGGAAATAAAGGAAGAAAGAAATGGCAGAAGGAAGGAGAAAAGTTTCTTCAGTCTCTGCTTTCCGTCTTCTTCTTTCTCTCCAGATTGCTCAACAGGCCAGTGCCTAGATTCCCAGTGATATATTCATGCAATTAAAATTGTTTGCCTTGGTATGGGTCATTAATAATCTTGTATAACTGTAAAATATTAGTAAAATAATAGTAAAAAAAATTTGGAATGAAGTATACCCATCAATAGCAGTCATGTAAAACGATGTTTTAAAATATATTTAGATAGACTTTTTCCCATTGTTTTGCTCTTGTTATTGAAACATTTTCTTTTAACCCTGATGGCCTAGTTAAATATGCACACACACACACACAAAAAGACTAAAGTAACCTGTTCGCTTTACAGATTACCACTCTTATATCATTCTCCTACTTAAAATTTGCTCAGCCTTCAGGGTCCAGCAAATTAAAAGAGTCTTTTAAATCCAAAAGCCTCTTTAATTTTCTTAAATGAAAATCAGGTAAATCCTTCCTTTGCTTAATGTGAAGATTAAGAATATTTTATCACTGTCTTTTGTTTTCATTTATGTTTTTGAGACAGAGCTCGTTCGGTCACTAGGCAGGAGTGCAGTGGTGGGATCTTGGTTCACTGCAACCTCTGCCTCCAGTTTCAAGCAGTTCTCCTGCTTCAACCTCCCTAGTAGCTGGAACTACAGGCACGCACCACCATGCCCAGCTAATTTTTATATTTTTAGCAGAGATGGGGTTTCACTGTGTTGGTCAGGATGTTCTCCATCTCTTGACCTCGTGATCTGCCCACTTTGGCCTCCCAAAATGCTGGGATTATAGGCGCGCAGCCTTATCACTGTCTTTGAACCTTTGAACATTTTTCCTCTTTATTCACATACAGTCTTTGGAAATTATATAAATATGCATATATGTACAGTATTAGTTTTAACCTAATTGCATTTTGTATACACATAAATTATCTATTCCTGCATAGCAAGTTACTTGAAATAAGTGGCCTAAAATAGCAAATGTTTATTGTCTCATAGTTTCTGGGGATCAGGAATTCAAGAGCAGTTCAACTGGGAAGTTCTTGCTCATGGGCTCTCATGAACTTCAAATCAAGCTGTTGGTCAGAGCTACAATCTGTTCACGGCTTGACAAGGGCAATTCTTGTTTGCAAGGTCAGACAAATCCTGACAAGCCCCAGTTCCTTGCCTTGCCTCTCTGTAAGCTGCAGAGCATCCTTGCATAATGGCAGCTGGCTTCCCCCAGAGCCAGACATTGAGACAGAAAGAGAGAGATAGAGAAGTCAACATAAGAAGCTATAGTATTTTTAGAATCCCATCATTGGAATAAGATGATATTTTCTTTTCTAGAAATAAGTCACTGAAACCAGCCTACCCTCAAGTGGAAGGGAGTTAAATTCCAGGTCTTGAGGAAAGAAACATCAGAGAGTCTGTGGACATATCTTTAAAACTACCATGATGTGCTGATCTGAAGAATTTATCCACCTGTATGTTCTAAGCATTTGTAAAAAAGATAATAAAATCATGTAACCACTGTTACTAAAACCTACAAAATGAGAGACTTGTTATAGAATGCAAAGTTAAAGCTAGATGGAAGGAATAAGTTTCAGCATTCTATACCACCATAAGATGACATAGTTAATAGTAATATGTAGTTTCCAATAGCTATAGGATGACAATGAATATTCCCAACACAAATAAATAATATAAGTCTGAGATGATGGATATGCTAATTACCCTGATCTGATCACTATAAATTATATGTTTGGAAATATTGCTATGTACCCCATGAATATGTACCATTAAAATTTGTGTCAATTAAAAAATATAATTTAAAAAAGTCAAAAGAAAATGAAACCAAAACCAGTACCTTGCTTTTACATATAGCACTGCAAGGAATTAACCTGATTTCAGCAATGTCCTGATTATCTAATAATCTTTGTGCTAGCTCATTTATTAGCACTATCTGTCCAATGACCCACAGATAGTAAGAACTCGGATGTTATGTTAACTATACTCACATAAGCAGTGAATCAAGAACTATCTGAGCCAAGACTTCTCCCTTCCCACGTCGGTTTTTGAGAACAATGTTCTTTAAAACAATAAACCATTTTCCGTAGTTTTCTGGTACCAATGTTTTCATTAATTAACCGTATAATTGGATGACTCATTTACTATCCATTCCTGCCTCAAGTATCTGTGAAAAAGTCATTTTAGAAATACAAATAGTGGAGGTGTGAAAGGTCACTTCTTGTCTTCCACATTGGAGAAAATATTCAAGGCTTATAGGAATACAGACACAGTAGCCAAATGCACCAACACCTTTCTGCATTTGCTCTCAAATTTTTTTCATTCTACATGAAGCAGACTGTTGTTTACATTTTTGTGTTACATTCAGACGTTTATGGAAAGAACAACTTGAATATTCTTGGATCTGTCCTATTTGCAACTTCTTAGACTTTCTCTGAGTTGCTATATTGTGGTTGACACAAAAGCCTGGCTAATGCTTTTTTTTATGGTTAAGACTAAAAGTATTCACATCAATTTCCTATTGCCACAGAATGATCTAGGTCATGACAAACCATGAGCCAAGTTACTAGACCATTACTAAACTACCCTCACATAAGGATAAGTTAGCCAGTTTGACCTTTTAAACCAAACTGCAAAATGTTCTTTTGATTAAAGTCTATAACAGTCCCCTGAGATCTTCCAGCGCTGAATGTTAGGGATTTAACACAACACTGAAATTTTGGCAGATAAATGCACCTTTACTCATAAGCTTTACAACTCACACACAGTTTGAAATACGCTTGTTCTACAGAATTACAATTCTATGCTTAGTTAGTTTTATTTTGAAGGCTGTTGCATTTCTTTCCAACGTGGGACTCATGACCAGGAAGCCAATTTAACAGGAGAAAGTAAAAGTTTTATTCTTTCTGAGAAAATTAGCTATTTAAGGATAAATACTCTAATTTGTCCTTTCAACCTAGGCTTATGGGTAATTCTCAGCTTCTTTTGAATACCTTCCTGATTTCTCCCTTGAATATTCCACTTTTAATTTCAGTTGCTTTTCCTATTCAATAATTCAGTAAACCTGTCATCATTCTAATTTTTGGTTACACTGCTGTACCCAATATTTACATCTAATTTGGTCCGTATATTTTTGCCCACTTTTTCTACAATGCTGGCTTTAACATAGATCTAAGTCACACATTGCAAATTATAAGTTTGTGGTTCATACATATGAATATTTTTGTTCACATTTTTATTTCTAGCCTGAAATATATGTTATAGTACTAGAAAATACACATATGTAGCCGTTTTTATTATTTTATATTCTATGAAAACAGTATCATAGTGCAAATAAATTCATTAACTCTTCCTAACTTGGAATACTCAGTCTTCTCAGTTCCTTTTCAGACTATAATAGCAGGAGTTCTTCAGAATTAATGAAAAACTTCAGGGAACCTTGGTCAATAGGTAGGCAAAATCACGTTACGGATTTTGCCCTGGTATTTATTTATTTATTTTTGCCCCATGTGACATTTGCTTTAATGCATTTATATCAGAGAACATTAGACTGGTGACTCACACCTGTAATCCCAGCACTTTGCAGGCCAAGGCGGGTGGATCACAAGGTCAGGAGTTCAAGACCAGCCTGACCTACATGGTGAAACACAGTCCCTACTGAAAATACAAAAAAGTTAGGCGGTATGGTGGCATGTGCTTGTAATTCCAGCTACTCGGGAGGCTGAGGCAGGAGAATGCCTTGAACCCAGGAGGCAGAGGTTGCAGTGAGCCATGATTGTGCCACTGCACTCCAGCTTGGGCAACAAAGCAAGACTTTGTCTCAAAAAAAAATGTTTAAATACAAATACAAGACATACGATTTTATTGATATATTAAAAGGCAAATAGGAGATCTTTATTGAATTTTCATTTACCTTTTACTGATAATATTTTAGTTTTCTTTCAAATTCTAGTAGTCTCTTGTGATTTATGTTTCTGCCAAAATTACCTATATTATCTTTTATAACTGAGTTCATTTTATCTCAGGAGTCTTCCTGCTTCACTGGAATTTACACACTTTGCAAACTGAACTATTCCATGTGTCAGGAGATCCTCAGTTCTTAGGAGGTACTTTAATGAATGGAAGAAGAAAGCAGGATCATAGCCTAACATTAAGCATAATATTTCTTCTTTTATTAGCTTTGTGTATGTGTGATCTGTATAGGTTTTCATTTGAAAGAGTTATATTCCAACATATTTTATAACCATTACCCTAATGCACCAGGAAATGTTTCTCTTGGACTTTAAATATATAATATGTAAATATTTGGTTCTTCTTTTTCCTGCTGCTCACTTCAGATCTTCTCTAGAAGTAACCATGTTCATCTTGGTCCTCCATCTTCCCACGGCTCACAAAATTTTCTCATGTTGGGAGGCTGAGGTGTATGGATCACTTGAGGTCAGGAGTTCTAGACCAGCCTGGCCAAAATGGTGAAATACCATCTCTACTCAAAAAATCACTACGTAGCTGGACATTGTGGCGAGGGTCTGTAATCAAAGCTACTTGGGAGGTTAAGGCAGGAGAATCGCTTGAACCCAGGAGGCAGAGTCTGCAGTGAGACCAAATCACATCAAAGATTTGTATTTTGATTTAGTTTGCTAATTTATTCCTGGTTACTTTGACAGGTATATTCACTAGAGAAAAATGAATCAGATAAGTTTTGCTAGATCTGAAATTATAAGAAAAAGTGAAAAATATATGTGTTTTTACAAGGTCTGCCTTTAGGAGATCACCTAAAGGGATTAGTACAAGCTGAGATAGTTCTAATGCTTTGGATGCTCTCCTGAAAGCATCACAGAAAACAAAATCACTGTTAATGATGTTTTTAAATTTATTGAGTGGGTTGTTTCTATAATTATTAAATAATATGATTTGACAAATCTTCCAGCAGCTTGTTGTGTTAATTTGTAACATATTGCAAAGCTTTCTATTGTACATTTTTTTGATGTTCCCATATTTAAATTTTCTCAGTAAATAAACTGTTTTTATTTTTTTAATTTTTTTCTATAGTAAGTATGACTTTTAGATAGCTTCTTCTCAGGTATCCATTTGTCCTCTTCAATTCAGTTTACTTTTGTTCATGTTAAAAGTTTAAGCTCCTGAAATGTCAGTGAAATATGGAAAAGTAATTTTAAAACACAAAATAAATTTATATAAAACACTTCTTAAATTCAATCTATTAATTAGTGCATTTATTTTTTTCATTTTCCTGTGTGGAATATTATCTTAGGTTGAAAGAGAATTAGAAAAGACAGACATTCTTGCCTTTAGAGAGCTCATATCTATTTTAAGAGATAATAATATGTGCATATTAAATTATAACTGAAAATACAATGCATTATATATTAAGCTTCATATAAGTAGTATAGATTATCATCTTTCAGAGTTTTCAGATACAGATATTTTCATGCAGCAATGTGTATTTGAAATAAAATTTTGATTAATGGAAAGGAGAATGAGGCCTTGTTGTTGGCTGGATCAACATCCATCCTCCCCAACCTTTTCTCCAAAAAAAAAAAAAAAAAATCCCAATGCTGTCCAGTGTCCACTCTCATCCAAAGAAACCCATTCCGAACCATAAGATATGAGTCTTGGTTATTCTAAGCCAATCAGAGAGTTCTATTTCTTTTGCTATAAGTTGATTTAATGATGGCCATGTGATTTAAATCTGAACAGTAAAACGCTAGAAGAATTTAGATAATCTTTCTCACGCTTAATTCAGAAAAAGGAGTAATATGGTTTGGATGTGCCCCCACCTAAATCTCATCTTGAGCTGTAGTTCCCATCATCCCCAAGTGCTGTGAGAGGGATCCAGTGGGAGGTAATTGAATTGTGTGAGTGGTTACTTTCATGCTGTTCTCATCATAGTGTGTGAGTTCTCATGAGATCTGACGGTATTATAAGGGGATTCCCCTGCCACCACTTTTCTCTGCATTTCTCTCTCTTGCCACCATGTAAAGAAGGACATGTTTACTTCCATTCCACCATAATTGTAAGTTTCTCTAAACCTCTCCAGCGCTGTGGAACTGTGAGTTAATTAAACCTTTTTTTTTTTTTTAATATAAATTACCCAGTCTCAAGTATGTCTTTACTAGCAGTGTGAGAATGGACTAATACAGTATATTGGTCCTGGGAGTGTGGCATTGCTGTAAAGACACCTGAAAATGTGGAAGTGATCTTGGAACTGTGTAACAGGCAGAGGTTGGAGGACTCAGAAGAAGACAAAAAATGTTGGAGAGCTTGGAACTTCCTAGAGACTCGGAGGGCTCAGAAGACAGGAAGATATGGAAAAGTTTTGAACTTCTTAGAGACTTGTTGAATGGCTTTGACCAAAATGCTGACAGTTATGTGGACAATAAAATCCAGGCTGAGGTAGTCAATGCTGACAGTTATGTGGACAATAAAATCCACAGGCTGAGGTAGTCAAAATGCTGACAGTTATGTGGACAATAAAATCCAGGCTGAGGAGATGAGGAATTTGCCGGAAACTGGAGTAAAGGTGACTCTTGTTATGCTTTTGCAAAGAGACTGAAAACATTTAGCCCCTGCCTTACAGATCTGTGGAACTTTGAACTTGAGAGAGATGATTTAGGGTATCATTTGGAAGAAATCTCTAAGCAGCAAACTGTTCAAGAGGAAGCAGAGCATAAAAGTTTAGAAAATGTGCAGCCTGATTTTGCAATAGAAAAGAAAACCTCATATTCTGGAGAGAAATTCAAACCTGCTACAGAAATTTGCTTAAGTAACAAGGCAGCTAATGTTAATCACAAAGACAATGGGGAAAATACCTCCAGAGCCTATCAGATACCTTCACAGCAGCCCCTCCCATCACAGACCTGGGGTACTGGGAGGACAAAATGGTTTCCTGGTATGGGTCCAGCCTTGGGACTTGGTACCCTGTGTCTCAACTGCTTCAGCCATGGCAAACAGGATCTAAAGTACAACTCAGGCAGTTGCTTCAGAGGATGTGAGCCCCAAGCCTTGGCAGCTTCCATGCCATGTTGATCCTGCAGGTGCACAGAAGACAAGAATTTAGGTTTGAGAACCTCCACCTGGATTTCAGAGGATGTATGGAAATGCGTGGATGTCCAGGCAGAATTGTGCTGCAATAGTGGGGCCCTCATGGAAAACCTCTGCTATTGCAGGGAGGAAGGAAAATGTGGAGTTGGAGCCCACATGCAGAGTCCCCACTGGGGCACTGTCTTGTGGAGCTTTGAGAAAGAGGGCCACCATCCTGCAGATCCCAGAGTGTTAGATCCACTTACTGCTTGTACTGTGCACCTGGAAAAGCTGTAGACACTCAATGCTAGCCATGAAAGCAGCGAAGAGGGGGGCTGTACCCTGAAAAGCCACAAGGGTGGAACTGCCGAAGGCCATGGGAGCCCACCTCGTGCAACAACAAGGCCTGAGTGTGAGACAGGGAGTCAACTGAGACCTGGAGCTTTGAGATTTGAAAGCCCTGCTGGATTTTGGACTTGGATGGAACATGTAGCCCCTTTGTTGTGGCCAATTTCTCACATTTGGAATGGGTGTATAGGCTTTGGATTTATACTTGGACCTTTGAGTTAATGCTGAAATGAGTTAAGACTTTTCAGGACACTTGGGGAGGCATGGCTGTGTATTAAGATGTGAGGACATGAGATATCAGAGGGGCCAGCAATGAAATGATATGGTTTGCCTGTGTTCCTACCCAAAACTCATTTTGAATAGTAGTTTCCATAATTCCCACTTGTCATAGGAGGGACCCAGTGGGGGGTAATTGAGCCATGAGGGCAGTTACCTCCATACTGTTTCCTTGAAAGTGAGTTGGTGAGTCAGGTCTCATGAGATCTAATAGTTTTATAAGGGGTTCCCCCACCTACACTCTGCATTTCTCTCTCCTGCCACCATCTGAATGCGGATGTGTTTGCTTCCCTTCTGCCATATTTTTAAGTTTCTTGAGGCCTCCCCAGCCCTGTGGAACTGTGCATCAATTAAACATCTTTCCATTATAAATTACTCAATCTTGGATATGTCTTTGTTAGTAGCATGAGAATGGACTAATACAAGGAGATATAAGGAATAGGTGAAACCATTTATTGTGTATATCTCCTGGAACTGTTGTAGGCACTTTGTAGACCTAATATGTCACTGGAGGGAAAAGCTCTTATACCAAGTATAGTATGGTTAAAAAAAAATAAGAAGAAGAAGGAAAACCTTGAGATTGCAAATATTTTGAGCAACTGAGTGTCCCTGATAAAGAGCTCCTATATTTGTAGTAGTGATTAAGAAAACCAACAGTGGTTGGGCACGGTGGCACACAACTGTAATCCCAGCACTTTGGGAGGCCAAGGCAGGTGGCTGACCAGGGTCAGGAGTTTGAGACAAGCCTAACTAACAAGGTGAAACCCCATCTCATCTAAATACAAAAAATTAACTGGGCATAATGGCACATGCCCGTAATCCCAGCTACTTGGAAGGCCGAGGCAGGAGAATTGTTTAAACCTGGGAGGTGGTGGTTGGAGTGAGCCAAGATCATGCCACTACACTCCAGCCTAGGCAAAAAGAGCAAAATTCTGTCTAAAAAAAAGTGGGGTGGGGGAAAGAAAGCCAAATAATACCCTTGTTGCTGTAACTGTTATGCCAGACTTTTCCACTACCTGCATTTACTAATAGAAAGTGTATTTTACAGTAAGAAGAATGTGAAGCATGATTCATGCTAGAGAGACAGAGAAGGTATTTGGCTTCTTTACAAGTAACATATTTTAACTTAGCTTAGGCAAAGTACATTCAAGAGGTGTAGGTTAGTATAATTTTTAAAATTTATGCAAGAGGTAAACACCTTAAAATCAGCAAGAACTAGTAGAAATGGATGGAATTTACATAATTTTAATGACTACTATTTTTAAAGTATTGTTTTATAGATGGTTGACATATTGCTAGCTTGACATGTTTCTGGAGGTAAAATAGAAGACAACACAGGTGATTGGAAAAGAAGGGTCTAAGATTTAGCAAGTAACACAACCAAGGGCCTATGGGCAGGTCTAAAAGGGATCCATGACAAAAGCATATTAAATATTACATTAAAAAAATTGACAGTTAGGCAAAGGTATAATAAATGTTGGGGATTTAATTCTTGCTTGTGCTTTGTTATTGGCCCCGTTTGATATGTACTTTGGTGTTGGTAGGAAATCAGATGTTCAAATTTCAGAAAGGTTTATAACCTAATTTCATCTTCCAGCAGGCAACCACTGTAGATAAGTCTTGATGTTTTCTTGCAGAGTTAATGCTCACTTTTTGCAATTCTGACCAAATGTCCAGAAAACACAAACACACACTCACAGACACTGACAGGTTAAAATACCCACTCTGTGCATTGCTTCAGGTTTCCTTTCATTTCTAGTCAATATCCTCTGGACCTCTCAGATAGAGGCAGGAATAGAAGGGTCATGTATTATCTCTCCATCTTTTGCAAATTAGCAGAATTTTTCTGATTCAGAAGTTGAAATATACATTAGCCATCAAAACTGAGGCTTGATTGAGCTTCATCTATCCTATTTCAGTGGAAATATTTCCATATTTCAGAAATGGCTTGACTATCAAACTTAGTTTCCAAAGGCTTTGCAGTTTTCTATTTTTGTTTTCTGTAAAAAAGGATAGTTCTAAAACTTACTCAGATGCTGCTTTAAATTAGAAAGTCTAGGGCCTTTTTCCTTAAGTTGAGATGATGCAAATCTGACTTTACATAAGAGTAAAACTTATGAGGGAGAAAGAGTTCTGGAGAATATTGGAAAAAGTGAGATCAAAAAAGGAAAAATTAGGCTTGAATTGTCCTTACTCTCAAAAGTGGAAATTAAGGTACTCTATCTTCATCAAAAGAAGGATAGAATGTTGAGTGTGGGGAAAATGTAAACATTTGTTCTATGTGAAGTTATTTATGAAATCAGCAGGATGAAAACACAAAGTTTACAAAAGATGAATGAAGAGACAGATGAAGTTCGCCAGGAAAAGCCTGTTTTGGGTCAGGTGAAAAATGCTCACTAATCGTTTTCAGTAAATTAAAATATAGAGTGGGGTTGTGAGAGTATTTGATGCTGTGTATTGTCAAGACAAGGGACAGGAAAGGTAATTTTTGTTTGGAAAAAAATACGTTGGTTATTGTCTGGTGTATTGTTGATTCTAATTTAATTACTTTAATAATAGGTGGATAGTGACTTTTTTATTTAGCTTTTTGAGAGTGGATTGTGGACACAGTAGCAAACTAGCAGTAGATCTTATAGGGAATGATGACAAAAGCAAAAACGGCTTTTATAGTTGTGACATTTTATCACTTGCTATTGCTAATTCTCTTTTATCATATTATTATGATGCCCATTTTTAGGTCATTGCTTGTTTCATCTATTTAGTTCCTCAGGAATCATAACCTTTAACAGGATTGGTCACCTTTTTATCCTTTTAGAACATAAAATTTTTAGTATATTAGTTTTCTGTGATTTCAAAGTGGAAATAACAACACATATTTAATTATCATACAGGCAACTATATGTTACAGAGTAAATGATACTTTTATGAATTTAAGATTTTAGTGTCACTGGAGTTTCCAGAGGGGATTTTAGCCATAATATACTATAGAGAGATATCAAAAGCAAAAAGATTATAGATACAATTCCAATTAATGGAAATAAGTGATTTATATAATTCTGAATCTCTTTGGGGGGAAGAAAACACCAGTATGCTGAAGGTTTAATTTGACAACAATAATTTATTGCATTTACATAGTATTTTACATTGGTTAAAATGTTTTAATTTACACAACCTTATTTCAACATCACTAAATTCATAGATAGTAGCAGAAGTAGCTCATATAAATACAGTCTGGTCACTATTTTACCCAGTACCTTTTGACTAACAAAAACCAAGGTCAAATCTATATATGTATTGCCTCGAATCCATTGAGTTAGAATGCTTCTACCTCCATTCAGTTCCTTTTATTCTGTGATAATTTCCACAGGATGAATCACAATATGCTCAGGGTATATTACTCTGTCATAACATACATGATATTCCTGTTTTAGTTTTTAAGAGTTATGTGACTTGAATAGTGATTTGCAAACTCTAAAAACTGATGAAAAATAAACTGTTTTCTATTTTTTACCTTATGAAGTTCTAACTTACCTTTCATCTCTTTAAGGAGAGAGCTATGCTAGAATAAAGCAAGAATCATTAATCACATTAGCACAATTAAGGCATAGACCTATTCTCAGATAACTTATTTGGGTCATCCTAACTGATTTTTTCTTATCATTAGAAATAGCTATTTTGCTTGTGATAACTAATGGAATATTTCTTCTGCACTGTATTCTAAGCAGTGTCCCAGTTTTGCACTATTTTTAGTGCTTCAGATTTTCTGAAAGGCATACTGCCAGCCCAAATGCAAACATTCTTGCCAGATAAACTGGACCTGCAACAATATCAGTCTTATTCTGTCCCCAAAATGTTTAGATAAGTAACATTTTGTCATTATGAGTTTATTTTCTTCCATTCTAAAGAAACCTAGAATTTTCCTTTCAAAATGCACAATGTTATTAAAATGCAAAAAACCAGAAGACAAAGCAAAATAAATACATTTACTGTATTTTCCTTAACTGTGTAATTAATTTTCTCTGCAGATGCATTGGCATTGTGTTCCCTATAACAGTCATTGAATGAGCATCAGTGGAGGCAATGTGCAAGAAATAGGCTTAAAAATAAGACAGATCTGGGCCCTAATCCTAGATCAGCCACTACCTCTGAAGCTATGTGCCCAAACTCAGTAAATGCCAGTTTCCTCAAATAAAGGAGGAAAGAGCAAAATGTAGTAATCTGTATACTTACAGAATTCTTGTAAGAATTAAATATATTGAATGTACACAAAATGCCTTTATAATATTTATGGAATAAAAATATTAGTGTAGTTTTCAAAACATTAAGTTAGTTTTGCACATAATTAATTTTTAGTATATAATTTAATATTTAAAATTTAATAGAATCTATAGCTAATTCATCCATGCATTAGTTTTCTGTGCTGTGTAACAAATCATCAAACTTAGCGATTTGAAACAAACTCATTTATTATCATTTACTTTCTATAGGCTAAGAATCTGGCCATGGCTAAACTGTATTCTTGGGTCAGGTCTCACAGGCTGAAATCAAGTTTTGGCTGAGCTGTGGTCTCATCTGTAGGCTTGACTAGGGAAGGATTTTCTTCTGAATTCTTCAGGTTTTTGACAGGTGTCATAACTCTATGGCTATAGAATTCATGGCAGCTGGCTTCTTAAAATATAGTAATAGAGAGAGATAGCTTCTGATACTTCAATTATGTAACTGCAAGAAAGGACTGTACTCTCTTCATAAGGGATAACCTGATTAGTTCAGGCTCACTCAAGCAATCTTCCTTTTGATAAGCTCAAAGTCAACTGATGAGAGACTTAATTACACCTGCAAATCTTTTTATTTGTGTCATATTCTATTAGCTAGAAGCAATCTTTAGGTTCTACCATTAAAAAAGTATATTTTGTATATTTTATACTTTATGTCTTTAGATTGTATTCAAAGACAGAGAATTATACAATGATGTGTTTTTTTGGAGATCACCTTAGAGCATGTCGACCACAATCACTTTTAGTAAAAAAAAAAATTGTGTATAAAATAAGTAGAAGCATATATGAGAATAGAAGAAAGAATGAAAGGAAAGAAAGGAATAAATGGAAGTTTTGGAATTCTTTACCTTTGTTAAGATTTAATACTTCTGTTTACCTTCTTGCATGTCACTAAAGGTAGAATACTACTGAAGCTTGTACTATGAATTGCAGAGGCAGCATGTAGTAAAAGCTTAAAATATTATATTTAAACCTTTTTAAAATTTTTATTTGTTGAGACAGAGTCATTCACATCACTCTGTCAACTAGGCTGCAGTGCAGTGGCATGATCTTGTCTCAGTGAAACCTCTGCCTCCTGGGTTCAAGAAATTCTCCCAAGAAAAAAACAAACAAGCCCATTCAAAAGTGGGCGAAGGATATGAACAGACACTTTACAAAAGAAGACATACATGAGGCCAACAAACATATGATAAAATGTTCATCATCACTGGTTATTAGAGAAATGCAAATCAAAGCTATATTGAGATACCATCTCACGCCAGTTAGAATGGTGATCATTAAAAAATCTGGAGACAACAGATGCTGGAGAGGATGTGGAGAAATAGGAACAATTTTACAATGTTAGTGGGAGTGTAAATTAGTTCAAACATTGTGGAAGACAGTGTGGCGATTTCTTAAGGACCTAGAAATAGAAATTCCATTTGACCCAGCAATCCCACTACTGGGTATATATCCAAAGGATTATAAATCATTCTACTATAAGGACACATGCACACGAATGCTCATTGCAGCACTGTTTACAAGAGCAAAGACCTGGAACCAACCCAAATGCCCATCGATGATAGACTGGACAGGGAAAATGTGGTACATATACACCATGGAATATTATGCAGCCATCAAAAGCCATGAGTTCATGTCCTTTGTAGGGACATGGATGAACCTGGAAACCATCATTCTCAGAAAACTGACACAAGAGCAGAAAATCAAACACCACATGTTCTCACTCATAGGTGGGCATTGAACAATGAGAACACATGGACACAGGGAGGGGAGCACTACACACTGGGGTCTGTTGGGGGAAATAGGGAAGGGACGGGGGGTGGGGAGGAGGGGAGAGATAGCATGGGGAGAAATGCCAGATATAGGTGATGGGGAGGAAAGTGGACTCAGGGCTCTTGATGTAATTTGTCTTCCATCTTAAGAACTGAGAGAAAGATATAAAGAGAAACCTTGAGAAGACGGATGGGCAATTTCAGGCCGGCAATGGATCTGAATACATGGGAGCAGGGAACAGCCAAAATAATTAAAGAAGAAAAATAAAGCGGAATGATGGTGGATTTTGCAATGAGATTGCTATCAAACAGTTTGCTATTGAGAGGATATCAATGTGTTGGAAGGATAAACCTAGGAACCTATTTTAAGTCATCTTCTTTTTGTTCTCAAGAAAAAATTAATAAAACATGAAACAAGAAATAAATATATTATGAAAAGTCTACAGATGGAGATGGAACTGAATAAGAAAGTAAGATGACAAGAAAACTCAAAATCTGATGCAGAATTTAAAAGTATGTTTTATAGAAAGAAGAACAGAAATGACAATGAATAACACATAATGAGTAATGAGAAGAATAATCTTAAAATGCTCTTTCAGAATGCAGAAGATTTAAAAAATATTAGATTTAACATTACAGAGAACATGGAACTATAAACTATCTTCTAACAACAGAAAAACTTTAAAGAAGCTATAAGCAAAAGAGATACTAAAGAAGTGCCTGAAAAATAAGTGGAAAGCACTTTAGGAAAATACACTAGGGAACACTAACAAATAAGAGGGGAAGGATGAAAACGTAAAGGTACTGTCACAATAATAAGGTGAAGAAAATAATGTCATATCATTTACTGAATTTTGAGGAAACTGTTTGTGATTTAATAATTGTATTTCCTACTAAATTGTTCATTTCCAAAGACAACTGGAGAAATAATCAGATATAAAGTTCCTGAAATTATCACCAAATTCTTGTGTTTTCTGAAAAAATATTCAAATGTCTTGACAAATTATCTGATATAAACATAAAAAGTCAACAACTCACAGTAGTGCCTTTATAGGCTTTTAATTCTACATAGAAAATAGGCATTAAGTTTATTTTTTTAAATTAAACATGATTTCATGACTCAGTGCAACCTTAGAATATTATTCCAATGAAATATATATATAACACATATTTTAACATTTAGAAATACAAACTTAATTTATATTTTAATTTTAATACTTCTTTTTCACATTGATGAGCTTTCACCTCCCATTTGCTATCCCACATGCTGTCTTTTTCATTACTAATTTCCCTAAGAAATTAAAAGTAAATGTTCTAAATTTGCGGCTATGTAAATTGTGATAACAACATTGGTATCATGTAAGGCAATTACTTATTATTGAAATACAAACCAATTGTTAATTTGACTTGGAATTGCTTAATGAAAATGAAATTTAACAAAGAAGTCATTAATAAATGGACAGGCATTTGCAAAAATTATATTGTTAAACTTTGTCAAAGATTTAATGAAAATAAGTGGCCGGTTTAAGGGCTTTGTTCTCATTTGTAGAGTTGAGGTCAGTACTTTTAGATTGTTTAATTAATCAATTAATGTACTTTATCCTCTACAGCACATGTTATGTAGATAACTGTTCATTTTACTAGGTTGTCTACCAGGTGACCTGATTGTTGTGATTTTTTCATTAATTCCAGCAAAACACTGGTAATTATATTCATTATCTTTTGACTTTTAGTATTATACGCATAACTAACTTATGATTACTTTTCTTGCCTAATTAAGTGAACTAAGATTTCAATTTAATTTCAGTAGGCATCATGAAGTCAAGTAAAGAGTATCTGTGTGGCAGGAAGAGTGCTAATAATTACAAGACTTACAACCCTGGGCCAATTATTTAACCTCTTTGAAAGAGACTAATTTTCTTTCCACCTATAAAATTAGTTTATAGAGATAGCTCTGTTTAACTCATGTTTTTTTTTTTAGTAATGATATGAGAATATGTATGAAATTGCTTAATTAACTTAATATGCTGTTATTGTTATTACACTGATATAAAATTTCTTGCTATGCTATAGCAAATTTCAAAGTGATATGAAAGGCTAGTTCTGTGATTATTGAAAAGTTAGGTGGTGAATTTTCCTATTATTTTTTGAAAATGAAGGAATTGTGATTAGATATGTTGATATCCTTCATAACTAGGTCAATTATACATATTACATGCATAGAACAAATGTCGACATAATTTATCTAGAAAGAGCAAGATAGTAATCTTGTAGAATATACAGGCCTAGATAACAAATTGTAGATTTTTATGCACATACTTATTTAACCATTTTTTAAATGTAACCATGTAAGTTGTTTTAAAAAACTACATTTTCAGCTCAAAAACCATTCAAAGTCAAGCAGAAGTGAGAATAGGATGGTGCAGATTTAGTCCACAGACAACAGTTTGTCAACCTTTGAAACATAGCAATATGGTCTATATTTTTTAAAGTTACCTCTATAAGACTTTTGAAATATCATGGTGTCAAATCATATTTCTTTATAAATGATACTCCTAGTTTACTTGACTAAAATGTGGGGAAAAATCAAGAGTTTTGCATAATTAATAAGTGTGGAGATAAGGGAGACTGGAATTTTGCTCACTTTATAATCCAAAATTTTAATAAAGAAAGAAGTTGTAGTATAGAACCTGAGTTTCCCTTTGTGAAGAAATTCCAATTAAGGAGATTCTAGTAGATAAGAGGCTCTCACCTATAATCCCAGCCCTTTAGAAGGCCGAGGTAGGAGGATGGCTGGAAGAGAGGAGTTCGAGACCAGCCTATGCAACAAAGCAAGACTCTGTGTCTACAAAAAATACACTGTGGGCATGGTGGTGCAAGCTTGCAGTCCTAGCTACTTAGGCTGAGTGGGAGGATTTTTTGAGCTTCTTCACTCAGAATACCAGATTTTTGTCTGGGGCTCAAGAGATTTCTATGACTTCAGCAGACATACGTTGAGACTGCTGTGAGCTATGCTTGGGCCACCACACCTCAGCCTGGGTGACAGAGCAAGATCTTTTCTCTAAAAAAAATTAAGAAATAAATTAAAAACAAGATGCTTTATATATATATATATATGTTATAATATATATATGTTATAATATACATATATGTTATATAGATATGTTATTTATATATATATATATATATATATATATATATATATATATATATCTTTTACCTCTAGAACTCCTTTAAAAAGTTGTGAAGTAAAAAAGGTAATGAACATTTTATTCAACTGGAAAATAGTTATGAAACTAATAAGATATTTACTTATCAACAGTAATATTTTAACCTTCTCCAATGTGAAAAACAATTTTTATCACTGCATCTTCAATAACCAAACATTTCTGTCACCCCAAATTGAGAGTTATGACTCATGCAGCTATTGTAATTAAATCCATTAGATACAATAACTGCTACTGATAGTCTCAAGAAGAATCTTACAAAGCACTTCTCTGATGAACCAATATGTTGAGTAGAGAATTATTTAAAGAGATTTTGATCTCATTGACTTGAGATCTGAGTTTCTGTTTTTACAGGTTCTTTTAAGATTGACAAAACAATCTTGTTTGGTATAAAAATACCTTCCATGCATCTGGGTTTAGATATTTTGTGTATTGGCAGGAACCAATACAATATTGCCCACATAATGGTGGCAATAACACAGCTTGTCTCTTAGCATAAAACACCTCACTCAGAGCGCCAAGCATAAGAAAAAATGAAGGCATTGTTCCTCTTTATAGGGATGTTAGCTACAGGGGATGAGAATCTGATCCAAGGAATTAAACATTAGGGCAATGGTAGTTAACTAAGCTGACATAACCTGATTCTAGGTCCTTTAGACTATGAAATATGACAGCAATTGATCTTCTGTGAGGTACCATGTGAGACACGATAGATTACAAAGACTGGGTATAACCCCTAATTAATTAATTAAAAAATAATTATCAAGTGCCTAGTATGTTTCAGATACTATAGTGAATGTATAGAATATTTCCGTGCAAGCAGACATAGAGAAGCTGACATTCTAAAAGTTGGTGGAGCTTTCAGTCTCTTAGCATGCACTGTCCAGTTGTTTCCTAAATAGATAATGCATATTAAAAGAAATTGCCATACTTTGCCTTATCTTTTGACTATTCCAATCTCTGTTTTCCAATCAATTTGTGGCTATGAAAACTTTTCCTACTTTTAGTTTTTTCTCATGTTTTTTCTTAATGGTCAATATTCCCTACACTAGAAAAACCATAAGGCATAATTTGTTACCTCCATTCTAATTACACTAGTCATCATTGCTTACTATTAGTGGTAAAAGGTACATTCATTCCATAGTACAAAAATAATTTTCTAAACGGTTTTCCTGATATATTTCTTTTAGAACTGAGCTAAAGAGAATAAGTGAAAAATTTGTCTTTGAATGGCATATATTATGAAACACAAATGTAACCATTAGGATGGCTGATTTATTGAAATTATAATCTGAAGAAAGGAGAAACAGTTCAGAAAAAATAATTAGCTTCCTCATTACTCAAGGAATTTAGAAGCAAATAAGAGCCAAAAGCCTCTCCCTCTAAGCACTTGATCTTGATAAAGCAATGGGAGGAGATTCTTCCAATGAAAGAAGTCAGCCTGGAGGGCGAGTTCCTATTTCTGTGTTGAGAATGTATTGGGACACATCTTGTTTATTTAGATAAAATGTGAGATAACTTTTCTTTGGGAAATATTAGCCAGGTATATTTGGATACATTCAGATTGTGGTTCAAAATGCTTTATTCTTTCATATTTTTGCCAGGAATAAATACACCAATGGAGAAAATCAAGATTGTGAATATTTTCTCACATGGGACCAGGGAAGAAAAAAGGTAATAAGCAAAAAATATAAATTCAAATTTAAAAATCACACTTTTTCTTTAGAGCATGGTGAGAATGGAATCTAGGGTTACAGATGGCTTCAGGAAAAGACGGGCTGCTTGGAAACGTCGGGGCACTGATGCTACCGTTTCACTCTTGGTGAAAATAGGAAAACTGAATTTAGTTACAAAACCAGGACAGGCAATAATGGTAAAAGTGGCCTTATATAACAACTTCAGACTTTATTAATGTAAATTAAACCTCAATTAAGATAAAATGTGTAAGTATAAATAGTTTGTAGCACAAGAGCCCATCAAGGTTTTTTTGTTTGTTTGTTTTTTAGGTCTAGGAGGTTCCCAAGTTTGCAGACAGATTATTCTGTGGTGAAATAAAATTGGCGAAACTCCTTTGCCACTCTTCCTATTGAAAGGTGATGTCTATTTCCTCTTCCCTCAAATTTGATATTGTCCTTAGATTTGTTGAATAAGCTAAGCAGCATAATTTACACTCTCTAATTTCAGACAGTATGTCCAGAGAGATCTACAGGTAAAGTCTTCATGGCAGTAATTCTTCAAAAAGGCCACCATGGTGTGAAGAAGGTCAAGCAGCCACATGGGGAGACCCACATTAAAGACAGCTGAGACTTCCTCCCGCAGATGAATTTGCACTCCAAACTCCAGCCCTCTTTGGGACCTTCAGGACATTTGAGACCTTCCGGGCATCTATGTATCCCAGCCAACACCAAACGAAGGAAGAAAGCCACCTGATCTTCCCATAGAATCATGAAATTCCATGAATTATTCTTGCTTTAAGTAGACAAGCTGGCAGGGGGCAGTGTTATATAATCGATAATTGAACCAGAAATTAGCACTTGGGTGTAGGATGCTGCTGTAACAAAAATTTAAACAAACAGACAAACAGAAAAAGGCATTGACTTTGGATCTCAGTTACAGCTGGGCAGGGAGAAGGCTAGAAAGAGAATGAGGGAGTAGATATTGGGGTTCTGATAAAATAGTAATCATGTGATATACTAGCATGAAGAAATAAAGATGGAAAAAGTTCCAAATGGGCTTTTGAATGTGAATGTGTTTCCAGGCCGGGAGCAGTGACACACGACTGTAATCCCAGCACTTGGGAAGCCAAGGAAGGCAGATCACGAGGTCAGGAGATAGAGACCATCCTGGCTAACACGGTGAAATCCTGCCTCTACTTAAAATACCAAAATTAGCCAGGCGTGGTGGCAGGTTCCTATAATACCAGCTATTTGGGAGGCTGTGGCAGGAGAATCACTTGGACCCGGGAGGAGGTTGCAGTGAGCTGATATCGCACGGTTGTACTCCAGCCTGGGCGACAAAGTGAGACTCTGTCACCAAAAAAATCAAAAAGGTTTCCAGGCAGAAAGTTGTCATTTGGCTTATGTTCGCTGTCTGTTAGAAAACATATGTAAAGAATGACCTAAAAAAGGAACGGTTCAGTTTACAGGCGAATCTTCTGGAAATTTCTCCAACATAACTTGTATGGTTGGAAAATAAAACTGTTTGTTGTTACCAGGCTTTTCACTTGGCAAAAAAAAAAAAAAAAAATACTCAAAGTAATAAACAGCCTTGAGGAAGAAATGAAATCTAGGGTGCTGCCAGTTTTTTTAAAAAAATGCTTAGGATCAAGATGAAGTCAAGTGTGTGGCTATCTTACTCTTTATAACAAATTCCGAAATACTAATGGTGGTTACATCCTAGAATGTGTGCGCTAAAGTTCCTAAGGATATGCTTCATAGAGTCTTTTGGAGAGACAAAAATCTTCTATGAATTGTAACAGCTTTATTCCACAGCTACTAACTCTCAGGCAAATGTAGAGAAAGACCTGCCTCACAGTATAATACTGAGATTCTAGGATGCAGCAGTATGGACATTTCTGAAAGGATAATAGTATGGCTATTAAAAGATTCAAAAATCCATATTTAGAACTCAGAAGAGGTCTTTAAAATCACCCAGTGAGGAAGTACATGCAACCACACGAGGGACTTCCATAAACCCAAGGAAACTGTCCCTCAGTTAGAACTGAGTTCCCGACTGGCAGCCTGTGCCACACTGCCAGGCATGACCATAATGCCAGCCTGACCAACAGCAAGCAAAACAGAAGAACCATCAGATGAAACCAAAGAATTATGAAAAACAGTTAGCAATCAGAATGTCCTTAGTAAAAGGACGGATAAATAAACTGTGGTGTATCCAGATAATGGAATAGTATTCAGTGCTAAAAAGAAATGTGTTAAAAAGCCTGAGAAGACATAGAGGTAGCTGAGATGCATATTACTAAGTGAAAGACACCAATCTGAAAAGGCTACATGCTGTATGATTCCTACTACTGACTATGATGTTCTGAAAAAGGTAAAACTATGGAGAGAGTAAAAAGGTCTGTGGTTGCCAGAGATTAAGAGGCAGGGAGGGATGGACAGGCAGAGCACAGAGGATTTTTAGGGCAGTGCAATTACTCTGTCTGATACTACAATTAATTTCATTAATTTCAATTGTACTATTGTACAATTCTCCAAACTCATAGCTCAAGCAACGCTGAGAGTGAATGTTAAGGTGAACGGTTGACGTTGGGTAATAATGATGTGTTCATCAGTGTATCACCTGTACCACTCTGGTGGGGGATGCTGATAATGGGGAAGGATGTACATGGGTGGTCACAGAAGGTACATGGGAGCTCTGTACTTTCCGCGCAGTTTTGCTATAAACATAAATTGCTCCAAAAATAAAGTATTTCAATACATTATTATTTTGAACGATGTCTCGAGTGTTTTTTCCCCAAGTAAAAGGTAATTGAAATAAGGACCAAAATAATTTGCATAAAAATACAATACAATTTTAGGTATTTAATTTATATTTAAATTATTACCCACCAAATATGCTACATCTCCATTTGTTCATAGGGATCATCATTCTTTTTGATAATGCTGACTAAAAAAAAACTCAGTAAATTAATATGGGTGTGTTTGTGTGTGCGCACATGTGAGCTCACTCCTTGCTGATTTATAGTCCCCATGAAAAGATGTGACATGTACTCATATCAACCCATCCATATATGAGTCTGGCAAATTATCAGAGTGAACGATATGTGACTATCTAGGGATAAGTTTCCTCTCCTAATCTCTTTTATGCTTTTCCTAACTACAATATCTCTTCTAGAAAAAAACAATATAACATTTTTGATCACTTCTTCCCAATCACAGCTCTCTTAAACTACTTTAGATGATGTCTTCTCTTTCATACTTGTTTGCTATGAAACTGATACATAATAGCACTTTGATGTATTTAAACGTTACAAAGCATATTGTATTAAATTCTGTACAATTGGATTTTGTTCAATACTCTACATGTGAGATTCATACACAATTGTAGATAGCTCCATTTCATTCATTTTCAAAGCAGTGAAAATGAACGAGATAGAGCTATCTGCATTTGTATATGAATTATTATTTATCCATTATTATTTATTCATTCTTCACCTGAAAGAATGAAGACTGTTTCCAAATGGTTCTATAATAAGCAATACTGTGAGGATTAGTACTGTTCTTCCTCCGGTTGCTCAAATGGGAAACGTTTCTAGTGCCTATAGCAGAACTGGAATTGCAGGATTCAATTTATGTACATCTTCAATTAATAGATAGTGTCAAATTTTCTCCAAAATGAGTTTATCACTTGTACTCCCAATGGAGGCATGTGAGCGTTTTTTTGTTTCTGCTTAGATTAATTAACCACTGGTATTCTCAGATTCTATCACATTTGCCCAACTGGTATCTAAGAAATTTATCATACTCTTATTTTTTCTTGATATGTAGATATACATTTGTTTGAATTTTAACATACACAGTATACATACACACATTGTGTGTGCTTGTATATGTAGTATATTCAATAAAGATAAAAACAAGTGAATTGAAATAACAAACACCCAATTCAACTGAGTGTTTACCTGTAGTGGGGATGAAGGGGAGTGAATCTAGAGAGACGGTGCTTAGAACACACACATATTTAGGTAATGTTCGGTTTTTATTTAAGTTTATTACCTAAGGGTGCATTAATACAATGCATCAGATTAATTTCATATGTTTTAATAGTCTGAAGTATTTCTAATTTTATTTTCATAAGCATACTAGAGGATCTTTGTGGCAGACACACTCACATAACTACACTTGCCTATTCTCATCATGAAAATTGCCTAAGCCAGATGACTCCTTTCCTAACCTCCCTTTCTGTTATTGATGGTCACATAGTCAATGTTGTAACAGTAGTGATATGAGTTTTCTGGGTATTCACGCCATGTTTTCTTTATTCATTCATTTGTCGATGAACACTTAATTTGCTTCTGTATCTTGGCCCTTGTGAATAATGCTGGAATAAACATGGGAGTGTAAATACATCTTTGACATACAGATTTTAACTTTTGGGATATACATTCAGGAGTGGGAATGCTGAATCATAGAGCCATTGTATTTTTAGTTTTTTGAGTAACTTCATATTATTTGCCAAAATGGCTGTACTAATTTACATCCCTACCAACAGTATAGTATACAGCCTCAAAAAAGAAGGAAATTCTGTCATTCCTGACAACATTGATGAAACTGCAGGGCATAATACTAATTGAAATAACTGAAAGACAAATATTATACAATTTCACTTACATGTGGAATCTAAAATAAATTGATTTCATAGAAACAGAAAGTAGAAAGGTGGGTACCAGAAGCTGAGAGAAAGGCAAAGGGAAAAGAACAGGAAAAGTGTTAATTAAATAGGACTAAATCTTAGAATGGAGAAATGTTGCTTCACTGATACATTGCACTGCATCATGACCACAGTTAAAAATAATGTCTTATATATTTCAAAAATGTTAAAATAACAGGTTTTAACATTCATATCGCACTAAAAAAATAATATTTGTGAGGCGATGAATGTGTTAATTAGCTTGACTGAATCTTTCTACAATGTATACATAGATCAAAACATCACATGTACCCCAGAAATCTATACAACTATTTTTCAATTAAAAATAAATAAAAACATTTCAAAAATTAAAGAACTGGTTTTAACAAAGGTTATATTTAAAAAGAAAAGAAAAAGAAATCTGCTGAGAGATTTCGGGAAGTAGTTTCCTTGTTAATGAAGAAGACAGTCATGGAGACAGAGTTTACGTCATCCATGTTGGCAGGATATGGGTGCAATGCTTAGATTTTTAGCAGTCATATTGTTGTCCTATCAAAGGATGAAAAGTCAATGTTGTTAGAATGCAGAGATAAAGAAGCATTTGAGGTAATGTTTTTAAACTACTGAATCACCCCTGGATCACCAATCACTGACGTTTTGTTGCATATACATTTTTTATTGAGTAAAGTCACAAATGACTTGGGTTTCTGTTCTTAGGGTTGAATAATTTTTGGTTTACAATTATTTATTTATTTATTTATTTGAGACAGAGTTTTACTCTGTCGCCAAGCTGGAGTGCAGTAGCGCGACCTTGGCTCACTGAAACCTCTGCTTCCTGGGTTCAAGCGATTCTCCTACCTCAGCCTCCAGAGTAGCTGGGACTACAGGTGCGTGTCACCATGCCCAGCTAATGTTTGTATTTTTATTAGAAACAGGATTTCACCATGCTGGCCAGGTTGGTCTCGATCTCTTGACCTTGTGATCAGCTTGTGTCAGCCTCCCAAAGTCCTGGGATTATAGGCATGAAGCACCATGCCCAGCCTATTTTTAAAGTTTTGAAATAGAATATTATAAAGAAAATAAATGTTAAATATGATCTTACACCTACATATATTTATATACAGCTTCTGAATTTAGGTCATTTCTCTTTATTTACCTTAGTTGTTCTTGTCTCTCTCCATCTTTTTTTCTCCAAGACTTTCATTTGGTGAGTTCTTCCCATCTACAGGAATTTCAACTCATATGCAGAAGAAGCTGCACCACACATTATGATGCTTACACGAAAGCTAGTTCAGGTTTTCCCAAAAAATCTAAATGATTTATTGACCACTTTTCACAGATCAGCACACATAGTTATACATAAATATTATAGCCCATCAACTAACACTGAGCATTCCTAAAATAGTTAACTTAGGATGGATTTCATCCGTGATGAGCTTCTCTCTATATCCATGTGATACTGTTCTGGGGTCAGTAGATCCCCACACTAGTTGGCGTGCTTCCTCTTCCCCTCTAGCAATCCCCTTTACTCTTCTAGGTAAATATACCTGCACCTATCTATCTTCCAACATTTCTTATCTAAGGTCTACCAAGTGGCCAGATTTCTGGGATCAACCCAATTTGTAATTTAATTTGAAGATACTCTAAAGTTTTTCTTTAGTTCAACCATTGTGGAAGACAGTGTGGCAATACCTCAAGGAATACTATACAGCCATAAAAAATGATGACCTCTTGTCTTTGCAGGGACATGGATGAAGCTGGAAACCATCATTCTCAGCAAACTAATACAAGAACAGAAAACCAAACACCACATGTTATCACTCATAATTGGGAATTGAACAATGAGAATGTATGGACACCGGGAGGGGAACAATACACACTGGGGCCTGTTGGTGGGTGGAGGGCTGGGGGAGGGATAACATTAGGAGAAATATCTAATGCAGATGATGGGTTGATGGGTGCAGCATATCACCATGGCACGTGTATACCTATGCAACAAACCTGCATGTTCTGCACATGTACCCCCAAATTTAAAGTATGCTTTAAAAAAAATTCTCTTTTACATGTTCTTTTGGTCAACAACCATAATATATACTCTAACAGCTACATGGGAAAAACGCATGTTACTCTCACCATCATATTGCAATCTAGTCATTGTATATTGTTTCTCAGTCTTACTGACATCCTGGTGATCAGTCACGATCTGAACGAATAATCACATATATGGCAGAATTTCAACATCATCCAGCACACCAAGCATCAGTACAGCGCTCAGCAGTTTGGCAGTGCCCTGATGGAAGATACCATGTAGCTCTCTCCATAATACAGTTAGAGGCTTGACTAGTTGGAAAAAACCTATGTTCTTTCAAAGAAGTGACAATTCCAGTGGACTTCTATTCCTGTTGATCTCTCCTGCATTTAAACTCTTTGTTCTACTTGAGATCATCGACAATTTTGTTAAAGTACTACTGCCATCTCTAGGTGATTTGCTAAAGGATCACTTGTCAACGGGCTGCCCACTTTGTAATGGCTCTGAACATGTACATTTTTTTCTGACTGGTGAGCTCAGGGAAACACTGTCACTCCTCCATCAGGGAACGTTTTGAAGACGGATTGTTTTCTGGCCTGAGCGATGACTTGCAGGCATGGCTGTGTGTGTACCATAAAATGCACCTTTTCTTTGTTTACTGTTATTTTCAAACACTTTGTATTTGCCTTCCTAAATCTAATTATTTTATGGCCCCTTGTTTACTATATAAACAATATTTCATACTACAAGCATTATCATTATGATTTTGGTAATGCTTGCAACATTTCTCTGCAGTAACTTAGACCATGTTTCTGTATCTTTTCTAATCTACTGGCTGCTGGGGGGTCACTGATGAGCTCAAATTGTGATGGAATATGTATAATTAATTACCCAATATGTAGGCTGTTGAAAAATGAACTGTATGAAATAAAATTAAAATGGATAGCAAGAATTTGTAGAGAGCCAATATTTTTTTATTTTAGCCTCATGGCCGTGGTTGTGCCATAAAATGCACCTTTTCTTTGTTTACTGTTATTTCCAGAGATTTTATTTATATTTGACTTCCTAAATGTAATTACTTAATGTCCTCTGGTTTACTATATAAACTTAATATTTCATAATACAAACACTATTATTATTATTTTGATAATGCTTGCAACTTTCCTTTGCAGTAACTTAGACCATGTTTCCATAGGTGTCTTATCTTTTCTATTTTCAGGAAGGCCTTTCTAATTTTGGACTGGAATTCTTTTTTATGTCAGAGAGTCATGAATTAGCTCCGATATTTTCCAATGCATGTTCCAAGTGGATTGAATAGATTACTCTGATCACCTAGTTAGATGTAATACAATAATTTTAGACATTCCTAGTTTGCTCATTTTCACATTTAAATGATTTAATTAAATTTTTTTTTATTACAGTGGTTTCATTCAATATAAAATCCTGCAACTATTGAAGCTGCTTTTTGATACAAAAAAGCAGAAGAATGGACCTGACTTAAAAATGCTGCCACAGGAAACCTTCATCTCTTCAAGGATGAATAGCGGCCACAGAGGAAGACGGTTTCAACCAGCTTTCACCTTTCAAATGTCTCAAGACTGCTTCTAACTGTCAGGACTTAATTTACTTCTGAAATTGTGGTTGCAGAGGGCAATATAGTAACCACACGATTACAGTTAGTAATCATTCAAAGCAGCAGAATGAAAGAATCTCATCTGATGCACCCAATCAGAAGTATCTACTGCAGATATTTATGCTCATGATGTTTTATGCTCAGATATTTATGTTCAACACCATGGAATACATGATGTTGTTTTTTACTATTATAAGTTATAAACAGCAACTCTAAAAGAGTCATTCTTCATGAGGTCATTCCCAGCCACTTTCAATGGTCATTTACACCACATACGCTTTTGGTTTCAGAAAAGAGTTTACTGGCTGCTGGGATCACCAACGAGCTTGAATTGTGGTGGAATATATATAATTAATTACCCAGTATGTAGGGTATTGAATAAATGTACTGGATAAAATAAAATTAAAATGGATGGCAAGAATTTGTAGATAGGCAATATTTTTTATATTAACCTCATTATTTTTTTCTCAAATTGTCAGTGGAATTTCAGCATATCAAGAGATATTTATTTACTCAGTGGTTGATGATGAAAAAAAATTGTATAAATGGTAATGGACACACTTGAGTTTCTAAATGGATTCTGTATCCCGCAGCAGAGACAATCAACTTAAAATTCAAGGTGTTATTGATTTGCAAAATAGTCCTCATTTTGTTGTACCTGTTTTATGTCTTAATTCTAGAAATATTTAAATAGTTCTTTGAAAAAAGTGGTAAAATAACTTGTACATTATTGCCTTAGATTATTTCAAATTTAACTTATCAACAGTGAATTTTTAAGTCATTCAACAAAATGGTTGCCTTTTTAGTCATTGAAAAGCTGTAGCTGAAGGCAAGTGATCAAGATGATAAAAGTATTTCCAAGCATGTTTTATTCATTTTGATCAAAATGTTTTATTGCTTAAAATACTAGGTTTGTCTGTCACTTGTAAAATAAACAAATGATCTAATTGGGAGTTAATTACATATTGCTTTCATACATACTACCTCATTTCTTGTTTAGCTATGAGTAGTATATTTATATACACATCCCTAAAATTACAACCAAGACAAAAATTAGACAATAAAAATAAAAAGACAGTAATAGCAACAGATTTGCACAAGTGATTGAGGGTTTAATGATTCATAATGACTTGGCAAATTCACGAGCAGTAATTTAATCAAAAAGTTATTGCTGACATAATTGTGTGCTCAATTAACTTTCATAATCTGAATAAAATCTGTTTGCTTTGTACATTTCTGATTTGTTATTTTAACTCACACCTGATTCTGACTGAACTTTTCTGTAATAAGAAAAAAAATTGTCCCTCCAGTTGTCAATTCAAAATAAGTTAAATGTGACATGATGTTTAACAATGGTTATGCCATTTCTAAAACCTAAGTGTAACTACTTTTGTCTGTGAGATTTAGTCATTTTAGATATTGCTCATAGTTTCGAAAAATTAGAGACTTTAAATGTTAATTTAATAAATTTAGTGCGGTAATTCCTCAAAGATGTAAAGACAGAAATACCATTTGTTTGCAATTCCATTATTGTGTATATACCAACAAAAATATAATAATTCTATTTTAAAGACACATACATGGATATGTTCACTGCAGCACCATTCACAATAGCAAAGACAAGTCTCTAACAAATAGCAAAGACCTGAATGCCCATCAGTAATAGACTGGATAAAGAAAATGTGGTACATATACACCATGGAATACTATGCAGCCATAAAAGCAAATAAGATTTTGTTCTTTGCAGGAACATGGATGGATCTGGAGGCCATTATCTTTAGCAAACTAACATAGGAACAGAAAACCAAATATTGCATATTCTCACTTATGAGTGGAAGCAAAATGAGAAGAATATATGAACACATAGAGGGGAACAACACATACTGGGGCCTTTTGGAGCATGGAGGGTGAGAGGAAGGAGAGGATCAGAAAAAATAACTAATGGGTACTAGGTTTAAGACCTGGGTGACGAAATAATTTGTACAATGAACCCCTTGACACAAGTTTACCTATGTAACAAACCTACATATGCACCCCTGAACTTAAAATAAAAGTTAAAAATAAATAAACTCTTTATCTATAGTATAATCATTGTCCCTGTTAATTATGGCTGAATACATTTGGTCTTCTTTCATACATTTACTGGTGGATATGTGCTATTTGTTAGCTGCTTGTTCAGCCACGAGTTTTAGGGTGTTAAGTAGAAGAATGCATGTATTTTCCTATGTTGATACTCAGTTTTCAGGAGATCATGCCAAATAATCTCAGGTTATTGCTATAGCATTTCTTAAAGAAACAAGTTGATGCCATTGAAAATTAGAAAGACTCTAAAAAATAGTTGTGGCTAAAAATAAGCAGTTAATCAAAGAATATATAGTTCAGTGAGAAAAGTAAGTTACTATATAAAAAGCAAGAAAAAATAACCAAATAAAACATTCTTTATAATTAAAATGAAAATAAGCTGTTTAAGTGATAGAAACAGCTAAACTTTGTTAACCATGAAGCAGATGTAAAGAAACTGCCCAGAATTTAGCAGAAAATGGTAAAGAGATAGAAAACCTAAAATATATTCGGTGGTAAAGAATTTTGAAAATTCTGTTTCTGTACAGAATTTTTGTGGATCAATGTAGCCCAATAGTACACATGTAACATCTAGAGAAAGACGTTACTCTGTGTATTGTTATTATGTATATAAACATAAAATTATATGCATGAGTGTATATGTGTGTATATATGTATATGCGTAAACATAATAATGGTATATGTATATAAACATAATTTTATGTTAACATACATGTATACATACACACACATACATTTACAGATATATGCACACACATGTACATACTCATACACGTACATACTGACACCCTGCACAGTTAAAAAATCTGCATATATCTTTTGACTCCCAGAAGCTTAACTATTAATCATCCATTGTTGCCTGGAAGCCTAACTAATGACAAATAGTCAATTAACATATCTTGAATGTTACATTCATTATGTACTCTATTCTCACAATAATGTAAGGTAGAGACAAGAAAATATTATTAAGAAAATCATGAGAAAGAACATATATATATGTATAAATATATGTATATATATATGTGTGTGTATATATATATATATGTATATATATATATTATTCCTTATCTGGGAGTGAATCATTACTGAACACCTTCATCCTTGTCATCTTTATGTTGAGTAGGCTTAGGAGGAGGAGGAAGAAGAAGGGTTGCTGTTGCTATCTCAGGAGAGGCAGAGATGGGAAGAAAATCTGCATCCAAAACCTACATCCAAGTGGAGTCTTGCAGTTCAAACCTGTGTAGTTTAAGGATAAACTATATACATTTAAAGATACCACCGAGCTGTGGAAACCAAGATGAAAAATGGCTCAGGTCCTGATTTAGACCAGGCCCATATTTAGAGTTCAGATACAGAAGAAGGATCTAGAAAAGAAGACTGGAAATGCATAAGAAATAAAGAAGCTGAATTCCAAGGAGGTAATAACCCTTCTGAAGATAATGGAGTCTTGCTAGCCATTTTCATCAGTGGGGGCATTGACCTAACAATAATGCTTGTCTGAAGCAGAGGGTCTGCTGCAAGATGGAAACTACAGATGTTCTGAGGGTCTATTACATAAGCCTATTTGACCGCTTAGGAGATAAAGGATACACAATTGTACAAACGGTTGTTGCAAGCCGGCATGAGTTGAGGCATGAAACTATGCATCAGCCAGCTGACCTCTGCAAGAATCTTTTAAAAGGCAAATAGAATTCTGCAGTTATTCATTATTAAACATTAAGCTGTTCATGCCCTTAAAATGTTGGCCAATTTGGATTCTGTCTGAGGAGGGAGGCTAAATCAAAGAGCTTAAAAGCTTCAGAAGTCTTATATGAATGACTTTCAGTATCTCAGAGTTCAAAAGACACAGCCTTATTAGGTTTGAAAAAGAAATCCAAGTTCAAGAAATAGGGGAGAGGTAGACATATATTTTTTTTTAAGGTGTAAACAAACACCAGTCAAGCTTGTATACAAATTAGATTGAAGTGATCAGTCTCTTATCTGCCTAACAGAAGAAAACTCTCTTGTGAAAGGATCATCTGGCCACTCTAAGTTACCCAATATGCCGAGATACAGTTGTACAACATGCACCCACATTCAAAAAAATACTATATATATATATATATATATATATATATGTGAGATATTGTTACTGACAAGCAAAAAAATAAGAAAAATATAGAGTTAGCAACTAAGGACTTGGAAATAGCCATATTTTATATATTAAAGAAAATAGAAAAATGTGGACAAAAGAGATGAATAATTAGAATATTTCAAAGTGAATTCAAATCTGTAAATTATAATGACCTTTAGTAAAGGCTTGACTAAAACCTAATAGAATAATATCACATAAACTTCAAATATAATAATAATCTTCTCCATAGCAAAAGAAGAAAGCAAATTCAAGCTGAGAAACCTAGAAAAAAAAAGTCAATCTTCATTCTCTAAATGAACTTTCTACTAGTATCTTATCCAAAAAGTCCAATTCACACATGAATAAAATTAACTATAGAACCAATAATGTAATATCTTCAATAAGTTACTACAAAGAAAAAAGTTTAAGAAATAGGAATCAAAATCTTGGCAGGGAAAAAAAAGAATAAAAACACTTGCAGATGTAAAAGAACATCACACCGCACGTGAGCAGTGAGAAAAGAGAAGACCAAGCAACATGACTAAAACGATTTAAATGAGAAATTAAAGAAAAAGGTAAAAGTGTCACCAAAGTTGAAGTTATATTACAGGGAGAATAGATTTGATCACAGGCCTATTAAATAATATGGAGGTGAACATTACAGAAGTCATGAAAGAAAAAAAAGAAATAAAGCAATTAAAATACATCAGAATGAGTTTCAAAGCTATACATAGCCAAAGACAAGTTACCCTGTATATAAATGAGTTTTTAAGGATTAAATATAGTATGGAGTTAATAATTTAAACAATAACAAAAAAAAGATTAGGATAAAATAGGACCTACATCTATGTATCGGCAGTATACAGCATGTACAAGGGAAAATAAACTTATAACAATCAACCTGAGAAACAGTCTAATAGGATTATTATAGAACATATGAAACAAACAGTCTTAGTAAATGCTAGGTATAAGAGTACCTCATTAATTTTAGGACAGAATGACAGACGAGTTTGAGATAACCCCTAAAATTGGTACTAATCTTGGTGAAAATATATTCAGAATTTTTCAAGTGATCAAGTAACAAATTGGTTTGTTAAATTTTATTGATATTGATATATTTTCATTATTTTAACCTGAAATACTACATTATACACAGTTCTTTGCAATAGCTTTTCTCTTTCCTTCCTTTTTACTATTTTACCAAGAAAAATCCACTTATCCAGAAATGCTTTAAAAAAAATAGTTGAGTTTATTTTGCTATCATGTAGATCTAACACTGACTAGCCGTTTTAACTCTTTTATTGATAATGAATGTATTTAACACTATTGAGAAACATACACTGGGTACTTATGTTGCAGGCACCTTGTTGCAGTTCTTGGTGATACAGGAACAGACAAGAAAACAACGTGTCCTTTTGTTGTTAATCTTTCCAGCTGGGAAGACAGAAAATAAGTTGTCGTTGTTGTTTTCCTTGAGACAGGGTTTCGCTCTGTCACCCAGGCTGGAGCGCAGTAGCACAATCTCTGCTCACTGCAACTCCCGCCTTCCAGGTTCAAGTGATTCTCCTGCCCCAGCCTCCCGAGTAGCTGGGACTGGAGGCATGCACCACCACATCCAGCTAATTTTTTTTTTTTTTTTTTTGTATTCTTGGTAGAGACGGGTTTTGCCGTGTCAGCCAGGTTGGTCTGGAACTCTTGGCTCAAGGATCCGCCCACGTTGAGCTCCCAAAGTCCTGGGAATACAGTCATGAGCTACCACACCCAGCCAATTAAAAACTTCATGATGGCCGGGCGCGGTGGCTCAAGCCTGTAATCCCAGCACTTTGGGAGGCCCAGGCGGGTGGATCACGAGGTCAAGAGATCGAGACCATCCTGGTCAACATGGTGAAAC
>NW_016107652.1:1932560-1934269 GCF_001604975.1 Cebus imitator | reverse complement strand
AAAAAAAAAACTTCATGAGTGCTATAAGGAAATAAAACCACAATAAAAACACATCATGAGATAGCAAGTGAACGAGGGTCAGGTTGAAATAGGTCCCTGAGGACAGGCTTGAGTTTTTGAAGAGATGGTATTAATATTGCAACCTGAATGATAAAAAGCAGCCAGGCAACCTGGAGAAAGAGAATTCCAGAGAAACAATCACAATTATTCTCAGATAGAAAGATGTTTGACGTGTTTGAGAATAACAGGAAATGCTGGTATTTCTAGCAAATGCTGAACAAAGGAATTTTGTAGTCCAGCAAGAGAAACAATGGTAGATTATAGGGCTATAGAGAACCAATAGTCCACAGTAAGGAATTTGGATTTCATTCAAATTTTCTGTGGAAGTTATTTCAAGATTTTTTAAAAATCGACATTTACATATTTAACTGATAACCGTGTGGAAATTATATTTAGAAGTGGAAATTATATTTATATTTATATTCCTGGTTCCCCTGAAAACCAGGAAACCAGGTAGGATTAAGTTGTCCAGTTGATTGTTGACTGGGATGGCAGTAATAGAAGAGGAAAAGTGATCACATTTTCTATAAGTTGTATGGAGAGTTAATAGAACTTGCTGATAAATCAGATATAGGTTAAGAAGGAAAGAGAGGAATTAAGAATGATTGACACATTTTGGGTCTGTGCAAATGTGTAAATAACATTAAATAAAAAGGGGAAGGTCTGAGAATGAGAGTGGGGATGAGTTTGGGAAGTAAGAAGTTTGAGATACCAATTAGACATCCATGTAGAAAGGTCAAGTCAACAGCTTGATGGAAGCTTGGTGGAATTTGAATATAAATTGGAGAACCAGTCCACATACGGATGGTATTTGATAGTATGAGACTTGGTGAGATCAACGTGGAAACTTGGTGTCAAGAGGCAAAAATAATAACAATAATAATAAAGGGAAGCTTAAACCTTAAGCTTAGGTCAAAACAGTATTAAGCAGTTCATGCTGAAGAGGAAACATGAGAGGAGACCACAAACAGAAGGAAATCTAAAAGAGGAAATAACTCAAGAATGTGGGAGTGGTCAACTATGACAAATCCCACTGTGAGGTTGAGCTAGAAGAGAGAAGACAATTTACCGTTGGGCATGACAAAGTGTGAAACATGGTGATTTTTAAAGGGTCCTGTTCATTAAGGGCCAGATAAATGATTTAGATGGCCCGGTGAAAAATAAAAATGTAGTACACTTATTCAAACAACAGGAATACTTTTTTTCTGAAGGGTACCAAAATATAAGACATTTTTTCTTTCTGCCACAATTTCCCTCTTAGCCTGCTGTGGTGTTTTTTGCTACACAATGTTGCATTACCTCAGCAAGGAGACGGTTGCCAGGAGACTGCAAACACTCACAGGTGGCCAGGGTCCTATCCTGTGGCCAGGCACGTGTACCCCTAAGGGCATAGCCACCAAACAAGACCAACATGCTCACATAGAGGGAAGTGGAAGTCAAGCCAGGTAAGTATCTTCCCCCAACAAGCTTTCTGTCCCAGCTTTTGGTGGATGAGTGACTCCAAAGATTGCAACTTCTGCAATAGGACATACTTGGTAACTGGATTAGAAATGTGTGAGAGGCTTGATCACAGCAAGCCACCCACTGAATATGCCGTTGTGCTGAATGCCCTGTTCTGCCCTCGGACAATGTGGTGTATGCTTGGCTGA
>NW_016107652.1:1923044-1931628 GCF_001604975.1 Cebus imitator | reverse complement strand
AACATTAAAAAATCTGGAGACAGCAGATGCTGGAGAGGATGTGGAGAAGTAGGGACCTCCACTCTTTCTGCACCCAGGTCCCTGCTGAGGATGGCCACAGAGCAGTAGTAATTGGCTGGAGTGGAGAAAGGATGGATGGAAACCAGGGTACCAGGGACAGGGGCAGGAGATGGTGGAGAACACATCCCAGGGAGGCCGGAGGGTAATGGAGGGATACTGTGTGTTAGTATGCTAGAAGATAAGCTTATAAAAAATTGGGTATCTCTAAGCAGAGAGTCTTACATGTCTACTCTGGTCCTCATCCATGAAGCTGGCTCTGTGTTCAGTGAGTTAGAAACTAACTTCATAATTGAGTAGACTGGGGCATGTTTGTTATTCTTGTGATGTGATCATTTTGTGTTTTCAATTGTGTTTTTGTTCATGTTTTGAGAAAGAGTCTTGCTCTGTTACCCAGGCTGGAGTTGCAGTGGTACAACCTCTGCCTCCCAGGTTCAATCAATTCTCCTGCCTCAGCCTCCCGAGTAGCTGGGATTATAGGCACCCACCACCATCCCTGGCTAATTACTGTATTTTTAGTAGAGAATAGGTTTTGCCCTATTGTCCAGGATGGTCTCAAACTCCTGACCTCAGGTGATCTGCTCACCTCACCCTGCCAAAGTGCTGGGATTATAGGTATGAGCCACTGCACCTAGCCTTTGAGTTTTTAATTTACTTTCTTTAATTTGGAAATGAAACTCCAAGTTTCATCTTTCCTTTTGTCTGCAGCAGCTGAGATATATGCGGAGCTTCTTGAATTTTTCAGGTATTGTTTTCTACTGAGTTTCTTGAAATCTCACCTGCATTTGTATAATTTAGAGGCCATAAAAATATAAGGATATTTATTAGAAGAATTTGGAATATTTCTCCACTATAAGAGCTTGGCTCTCAACTCACAGGGACATTGATAAGCTTGAAGTTCATATCTATTTTTTTTTAGGCCATGAATTTCCACTTTTCTGTTTACCTCTAGCTATCCCATGATGCAAGCACCATAATTCTGTCTAAGACTAAATCATCTGCAGGAAGAAATTACCTTTGGTAAAAATCTAGTGCCTTCAAATAGTTGGATTTTATTGGTTTGGTGTATAATATTTTGCATCTGTAGGATGGTTAGTCCTATATAAATTATTCTGCCCTTAATAGAGCTAAGACTCCTTTGGAGTCTTTGTTCAAAGAAATTCAAGAAGAAATCTGGCGGCCGGGTGCAGCGGCTCATGCCTATAATCCCAGCACTTTGGGAGGTCCAGGCGGGTGAATCACTAGGTCAGGAGGTCGAGACAATCCTGGCCAACATGGTGAAACCCTGTCTCTACTAAAATACAACAAGCTAGCCAGTCATGGTGACACATGCCTGTAGTCCCAACTATTCAGGAGGCTGAGGCAGGAGAATTGCTTGATCCCAGGAGGTGGAGGTTGCAGTGAGCCAAGATCGAACCACTGCGCTCCAGCCTGGTGACAGAGCAAGACTCCGTCTCAAAAAAAAAAAAAAAAGACATCTGGGAGGCTTTATACAAATGTACACACATACATACAGAACATTTTCTTGTGTGTGTATATAAATATATATACAAACACAGGGACAAATAATGTTGTCATTGACCTTTTTATCGTTTTGCCTACATTTTAGACAATGTTTCTGGAGGGAGGGTGATCATTTTGTGACCATACAGTTTCAAGCATGAGTTCAAAAAAGCCAGTATGCTAAGGACGGCAGGGAAGAATGTCAAAAATGGCTTGGGATTTTGAGAGCTTTCTTGACACTCTAGCCCTAAATACTCAACTGCAGACTTCTTGTTAGATGTTAAAAATGTGCTACATGTTTTGAGCCGCCATTTTTTACTTTTGTGTCACTTGCAGCCTAACAATTCTTAATGGATTCAACGATTCTCTGACAAAATGTCACAGGATGACAACAGAATAATATGCTAATTATACTTTAAATGGTAATTGTCTCATATTTCTTGATAATGTTTCTCTTTTACTTTTTAATGTTTTTCTTTTCTCCATTTCATTATCCTTGTAAACACATGTTCTGGGTGCTTATGATATATCTAAAGACAGGGAGAGAAACAGAGAAAGAGAGAGAGATTTAAAGAAGTTGGTTCAAATGTTTGTGGGGCAGCCAAGTATGAAATCTGCAGGGCAGGACAGCAGGCTGGAAATTCCAAGAATAAATGTTGCATTCCTGAGTCAGAAGTCAGCTTGGAGGCAGAATTCTTTCCTTTTCAGGGAACCTCTGTCTTTTCTCTTAAGGCCTTTGACTGGGTGCGACCTCCCACAGGATAACCTGCTTTACTCCAAGTTACTCATTTAAATATTAATCTTATTTTAAAGAGACCTAAACAGCAACATCTAAACTATTATTTGACTAGACAATGGGGCCCCACATATACATATGTATATATATATATATGTGTGTGTGTGTGTGTGTGCGCGCAACAGTGTGTATGTGTGTGTGCAACAGTGTGTGTGTGTTTATTTTGTTGAATCCATAGTGCTTATTTATTTCACAATTCTAATGCAATTTCATAAATTAATATAAGGCAGGCTAATTTTGATCTTCACTTAACATCTAGTTACTTTCATATACAAACAGTAATCAAATAATATACGAATATGAGATGCAATGCACTTGTGATGGTTGATTTTTTGTGTTGACTTGGCTGGGTCACAGTGTCGGGATATGTGACCAAAACTGTAGTCTGTATATTCCTGTGAGGGTAGTTTTGATGCAACTAATGTTTAAGTGAGTGGACTTTGAATAAAGCAGATTGCCTTCCACAATGTGGCTAGGCCTCATTCATTCAGCTGAAGACCTAAAGAGAGCAAAAGGCTGGCTTCCTAGTGCAAGAGGCAATGGTGCCAGCAGACATCCTTGCATTTTAGCTACAGGTTCTTCCCTGACTCTTACTTGGTCTCCCGTCTGCTGGTCCAACCTGTGGATTTTGGACTTGCCAGCCTTTAAAATCATGTGAGCTAATTTCTTAAACATCTTTCTGTAAATAAAAACATCTTGTTTGTTCCTTTTCACTGAAGAATCCCGGTAGTATAACATTTCTTCGAGTTTTGAAGTTATTGATCCATTAATAGCTGCTATTTGATATAGAAAAGTTAGAAAACAAAAAACATATTATTCATGTAGATTCCACTGTGCTGTTTTTGTTATTATGGTAATTAGTTTATATAATGACCTATCATTATCACTGAATTTCAGAAGTTCTGATTATCCTTTATTGTTGAAAAACTTTTTGTCTTTTTAAAATGTCACTTCAATTTTCATACTTTTAAAAAATTAGTTTACTCATTTAAATTCTCTTTTTTCATTTTATGTTGGTTTATTTCTTAAGTTTGAGTTATTCTCATTCTAACATTGGAAGTATTACTCTGACTTGTAAACAAACTTTTTTTTTTCAAATTCATGTCTTTAAACAAAAGAAGAAGGTCCTCTTCTGGATTCCAAATATAAATTTTGACACATCCCACAAATCACATGTTCAGGCCCCAGGGGAAGGCTTCTCCAATATCCCTCTCAGCAGCCAATTGGATAGTGGTATCTTGAAGGCTTCTGTAATGTGCTACTCTCAGTATAAGAATAGACACTGTGGGCCAGGCACGGTGGCCCACGCCTGTAATCCCAACACTTTGGGAGGCTGAGGCAGGTGGAACATGAGGTCAGGAGATCAAGGCCATCCTGGCTAAGACGGTGAAGCCCCATCTCTCCTAAAAATACAAAAAAATTAGCTAAGCGTGGTGGCACTCGCCTGTAGTCCCAGCTACTTGGGAGGCTGAGGCAGGAGCATCACTTGAACCTGGGAGGCAGAGGTTTCAGTGACCCGAGATTGTACCACTGCACTCCAGCCCGGTGACAGAGTAAGACTCTGTTTCAAAAAAAAAAAATCTTTACTTTCAGATAACAGGAATGCAAAAGATTCTTGCATAACATGGAATTGTTTCCTAGTTTTGCTAGTCATTCATTTGATTGCTCCCCTTTGTGCGTCAATAGATGGTCCTGGAATGGTTTCTAACGAAAACACTACAACTTTTTCAAATCTTGCATAAAGTAATTAACACATCTAATCAAAGGGTATGAGGTTGATTATTATACTAATGTTTCACATTTCTGTAGTTTGGGAATTTTTCAAAAGAAAGAATGGGCTGAACATTATATATAATATACTAACTTTTTTGCAAGAAATGTAAAATAAAATATTTTTCTATTTTCTTGTATTTGCATATAAAATTAGAAGGGAACACAAAAATAAAATTCCAAATAATATTGAAAGGAATAAACAAGTTAGAGGGGATAAAAAAAAAAGGTAACCGTTTTCTAAAAGTCTTTTAATATGTATTTACTTTGAAAGTATATGAATACATTTCTTATTAAGTGAAAATAATAAGTTTATCAAAAATAAATTGCTAAAAGGAAGGCTGGAAAGTCTGTATGGTTATAGGGGAGTGAGGAAAAAGAAAATTTGCCTAATTTAGGGGATGATCCGTCACTGGTGTTTCCATAAGACTGTCAGTTGAATGTAATTGGTTTAGATTCACGTATTCTTAATTTCAAACTATTGATGTGCAGCTATTTAGCTGGATGACTTTCAGTTAATTATTTCAGTTCTGAAATTCAATGTCTTCATCTATGCAATGGAGAAATAGCCCACAGAGTAACTGAGAGCAAAAATTCAATGACGAAAGTAAAATATTTAGAATGATGCCTATTATTTATTCAGTGAAACATCCAATAAACAATAACTGTTACCATGATAATTGTATTAGATGTTATAGGAAGTATATTAAGATTCATCAAAGATTTATGAGAAGACCTATTTTAATATCACCTCTTTATTTGAAAAGCATGCAGCTCTGTTAGATATAGGCAGCATTTTTAGTTCAAAAAGAAAATATGGAGATTTTTCAGGGCACCATTGCATTAATCTAGGTGAATGAAGAGGAGAATCTGACTGTGTAAAATGCACATGGGAATGAAAAAGCAAACAAACTGAATGAATTTATAAAATTTGTATTACTAAATATAAGTGTGTAAGGGATAGAGAAAGAGAAACTAAACACTTGAAATCAGGTGTAGGAAGATGCAACTAGAATAGTGAGAACTGTGAAAGGTGAAGGAGGAGGGCTTTGGCATTCATGTTCTGTCACTGTGTTTGGGTGAATTATTAATTATATTTTGGATATTGTATTAGTTACCTGTTGCTGCTGTAACAAATTGTCAGGCTTGATGGCTTAAAACAGCACAAGCCTGTAACTACAGTTCTGGATGTCGGAGTCTTAATTAGATCTCACCATGCTAAAATCAAAGTGTTGTCAGGGCTACGATGCTTCTGGATTCCCTGGGGAATAAGTCAATTACTTGCTTTTCCCTGTTTGTAGAGTCTGTACACTCCTTGGCTCATGACTTCCTCCATATTCAAAAACAGGCTTAGGAAGTTGTGGTTTTTCATGAAGCATCTCTGGGACACTGATCCTCTTGCCTCCCTCTTAAACTTATCAAATCCCATGTAATCACATGGGCCCACCCAATAATTAAAGAATTACCTTATTTTAAGGTCAACAGATTAGAAAACTTGGTTTTATTTCCAATTTTAATTTCCTCTTCCATGCATCATAACATACTCACACATTCCAGGGTTACAATGTGAACATCTGTAGGGGGCCATTATTCTGTCTAAACCAGATACGTTGCGTATGAAGCTATTATATTAAGTTTGTCATTAATTTAAAAGATTCTCATAGTTAAAATGACAGCTATAGAGGGAAATAAAGAACTATATAGCAGGTATTAATGGATGAAAGTAGTAAGTGCTGGAAGACCCAGATCTCTCCAATAAGCCTCATTTTTTCACATATATTTTTTAAAAATGAAAGCATCAATTGATATTCTATGAATAAATGTATTCAATAATTTCCATATAATTGTAACATGAATCTTTGTAGAGATTTAAAAATCAATTAAACCTAAGAACATGTCAATCTAACATCTAAAAATGTACATAAGACATGGTAATAATAACCAATAAATAAAATGTTTTACTAAAATGTAAATCAGTTAAAATGCATCTGATGCATACAATTCTTGTAAAATTTTTGCACAATAATTCTACAGAATAACTTCAAATAATAATTCTATACTTTTAATGGCAGGCACTTAATTTTAAGATGTTTCATGGAACTGTGAATGTTTAGAGTTATAAAGATTCTCTTTATGTTCATTAATCATTATTTATCTATTTTAATTTCCAGCTCTACATAGAGCATAATTTTAAATTCCAAGGCTTAGAGCTCTGGGGTGGGAAATGTATATGTTTACTTTTTGTAGTATGTGTTTTCATGGTATCATTTAAACTCTAATTATGCATGAAATTATATTGGATTTCTCTCTAAATGCAAAGGAAGAAATGTTTTCATGATTCATTCTTTCCTTAGTAAACATTTCTAAAACTGTATTGCTGATACAGCTTATCAACTAAACCTTATGAGAAATGAAACGTATGGGAGGAAAACACTGATTAGTGAGATTTTGTCCCCCCAAATACACATGTGAAACTCCCACTAGTGTCAATCACAAGAGGACATCTTTCTGCCAAATACCCGTTGGTAAGAATGCACAATTTCCCTTGACTTTCAAATTAGAAATACAATACTTTTTTCTCTCCAAATTGTTAACAAGCTGCACTACATTCTGTATCCAGAAGTTTGGTTTCCATAATATTGTATACAAGTTGAGCAGTTCAGATGATATTTACAAAACAAAATGTGTTTTTTAAGTGACATTTTGAAATAATTTCCTTTATATTAGTTTGTATTTGCCAAATGGCATCTTCTCTATAACTGAATTTTTCATGGAATTTTAGCCAAGATTTATGATTAATTTGATGTACCTAGAGTTTGCTTGATTGTATTATATTTAAATGATTATATTTGAATAACTATTACAATATAGACAAAACAGGTGTTTGCAGTAATGTATAAACACCGCAGTGTACTAATATATGATTTATTAAATATTTAGGGATTTTACCATGCTGTAGTATACAATTATTCTCAAAGCTGTAGAATATATTAATGGATGCTATTATTCTTGCTCTCAGGACAAAAAAAATAAAAAAGAGAACAAAGCTAGCAGGAGGTTGAGGCAGGAGGATTGGTTGAGCCCAGAAGTTTGAACCCAGCCTAGGCAACATAGTAAGACTCCATCTCTAAATAGATAATTAATTTTTACAAGTTTTTTAAAGCAGTATATTGTATGCAAATAAATATAACTTAACTGTGCTTAGTAGCTAGGCTTTAAAATATATACAAAATATTTTTTTTAATTAAAGATTAGTTTTTCTTGGGAACAGGCAATAAAAATTACTTTCAATAAGATGCATAGATGGTTTGTGTACTACATGGACTCCAAAATATTGCATACTCCAAAATACAATGGCATATGCTATAATTATAATATTACTTACAGTTTTTATCGATTATCTTGCTTACATCTTCGAATTTATTTGGGAGATGGACTGATTATCATTGAAGGGCATGAGGGCTAAAGTAAAACTTTTTTGAATTAATACTACCAAACATGTTCTAAGCATAAGCAATGTTACACCATTTTACCCAATTTTAGTAAACTGCTGAGTTAATTAACACAGTACATAAGAGCATTGTTGATATGTTTTATCCTAATCCTCCCTAACTCAGCAATATGTACTTAATAAATTAGGTATCTTCACAGACGATTTTTTTCAAAAAAGAAGAGATTTAAAAAGTGATTTGATGGGCTTTTGTTTTCAGCTCCAATGTGTAAAGAGCTTGGGAAACTGTCAGTCCTGTCCTTACCAAAACAAAAACAAAAAGCTGGAAAACGGAATCTGCATTTTTACATAAGATACCAAGTAAAATGTGATTGGAACTGGGGTCACGCAAACCTGCCGCCCATTTGGATCCTAACTATGATCGCTATGAAGATGAAAAGCTACATACCTCCCTCACATTTTGCCCACAGGAAAATTTTTGTGGGCCTTATTATCCTTACCTGAAAGCATTTCTGTTAATTTACCATGGGCAATGTAAATTCATAGCTTATTTTCACAAGTGTGGGGGCGTAGGACAAAACTCAAAGTCACACCTCTGCCCACCTGAGAGAAATGCATAGCTGTTTCCTCTGCTCTACCATCTATAGTGTCTTATGTAAAAATGTAGTTTCACTGAGCCAAAGACATGAATGTCTCTTTTCCCCTACCCTCCTCTCACATGAAAATTGTAAAAAAGTACTTAATCAAATTACATACACACATACACCATGACCCAGAAATTATTCACCTTGGTAAAATTGTTATGTAACTTTTAAAGTTGTTAGGTAACTTTTAAGGAAACATCTATTAAAATGTTTATTGCAACCTTGTTCTTGGTGATAGGAAGTTGGGGGCAATCTCCGTTGGTTAGTAAATCTATTTTAGGAAGGTAAAGCCTAAGCTGTTATAGAAAAGATCCCAAAACATAGCAAAAAAAAAAAAAGACTATTTTTCTCTTAAGACCAGTG
>NW_016107652.1:1865024-1922665 GCF_001604975.1 Cebus imitator | reverse complement strand
GAAAGGTGAAGGGGAGCCAGCACTTGCAGAGATCAAGCAGCAAGAGTGGAAAGGAGAGCAGGATGGGAGGGAGGTGCCAGACTCTTTTGTCCAGAGTGAAAGGCCCGTGTTCTTTCTAAATGATTGCTTTATTCCTAGGGACGTGTTCAACCATCATTCAATCCTCATCCAAGGAAAGATGATAATTGCATTCATACTTCCCTTCTACTTTTCAGTAATAGAATTTTCCCATGTTTGAGATAGATGACTGCTCCGGGAATATAGAGACAACATTTTTCAGCCCCAATATGGTCAAAGCTGGGTAAGAGCCAGTGAACTGATAATTGCTAAAGCTGGGTGACTGATATACAGGGATTATTATACTATTCTTTCTACTTCTATATATGTTTAAAATTTTCCATAATAAAAAGTTTTAAACACACACACACAAAACAGAAAATTGTGTCTCCTATTATCTCACTTATTCCCCTTTAAATTTGAAGCCCTTGAAATAATCTTCAGAGAAAAGCATAGACCCGTCTCCCAGGCACATGTCCTTAATTTTGTCAAATTAACCTCCTTAATTGAGATTTGCCTTGGTCAATTTCCTTGATTGACATCTCATAACCAAGGAGGGATCCTGGGTAAAGGTGGCTCAGGTGTGCAGGAGCTCTCTTATGGGTGCTTGGTACTGGCCTGAGCTCTTTATAGCCCAAACCCATAGGACAATTTTGCTGAAGTTTGGAAATTTTTTCCTCCAGGGATCCTTGACTTCCAATGTTATTTAGTTGGGGGGTCTGAGGTCTTATTGCTGTTAAAAAACTCCTTTTTTTTTCCTGGAAGATTCCACTTGCTTCCATCAGGGAAGGCGAGCTTGTCTGCTTCGGCGTTGGCAGAAAGCCATCTTCAGCTCGGGCCCCATCTCTAGGTAAGGAGCTGAGTTGGGATTCTGTTTTGCAAATTCTCTTTAATGACTAAAGTTAGTGTTAACAACTAGCTGGTCTTAATTTCTCCTTACATTTAGAATGCTCAGAAACATGTTATTTGTGTGATTGTTGTTCCTGTAGCTGAGGTGTTTTGTTTCTGCCTTTTTTTTTTTGGTATTCTGTTTCAGTTCTTCTCTTATCAGACTTGACCAACTCTAAATACCTCCCAGCTTGTAAGTTTGAAATTTTTCTCTCTGAAGGGATAAGAATGCCTTGCTTCTCTCAGCCTTTTAGGGCATTCTCAGGTGACTAAGAATCATGTGAGGGTGTCTGGGAGGAATGTTCCCTAAGATGTGCAGAGGATCTAAGTAGGTTTCCCTCTCAGAAGAACTCTCTTAGGGTCTAATCTCAGCTAGCGGGTGCATGTAAGGAGCTGACCCCTCCTGTGCCTTGAGCCCTTGACACAGTGCCAGATAGCCAAAACACAGGTGGGGTGGACCAGTTCAGGGAGTAACGGCCCTGAAAAGCTACATCTGACATACTTTCCAACTTGGTAAAATCTGAACGAGAACACTAAAGCAAGGGGAAGGAGGCCTTTAAGTTGACTAAAACTCCCACAGCTGCAGAACATAAAGTTCCACCCTTAGAAACTCTGGCTGGGTATATACAATATACTTATGGAAAATCATCATGTGAATTTTTGATCAAGTGGACCACGATAACCAAAGTAGCTTCTAAGTTATAGTGGCCTAGATGGGGATCTTCTGAGAAGTCCAAATTAGTGTATGTATTAGTCTGTTTTCATGCTGCTGATAAAGACATATCTGAGACTGGGTAATTTATAAACAAAAAGAGGTTTAATGGATTCACAGTTCCACGTGGCTGGGAAGGCCTCACAATCATGGTGGAAAGCAAAAGGCATGTCTTACATGGTGGCAGGCAAAAAAGAATGAGAGCCTATCCAAGGAAAAAACCCGTATAAAAGCATCAAATCTCAGGAGACTTATTCATTACCATGGGAACAGTATGGGAGAAATTGCCCCATGATTCTATTACCTCCCACTAGGTTCCTTCCAAAACACATGAGTATTGTGGTAGCTACAATTCAACATAATATTTGGGTGGGGATGCAGCCAAACTATATCAGTATACCTGCAAATGAAGGTGGAAATTGCAAACACAAAAACTAAATGCCCAGAATGGGCGAGCTACTTTCAGTGGTACCTAGAGAGTAGCAGAAGAGGAGATCACCTCATCTCCTCACAGGAGGTCAACAAACAACTTAGAAATGCTAACCAAGCACTCTCTAATGTATTATCTCTCTTAAAAAAAAGTTCTCAGAATCCCTTACTTCCCACTTGGAGCCTCCTCCACTTCCACTTTCAACCCTATTCTACCCTGACCTCTCTGAACTTCCTGCACCAGATCTGTTCCCTGCTTCTCCTGTATGTTCCCATCTACCTTCTCCTCCTCCTTGTCTTCCACTCACTCAACAGAAGGCACAAGGGAGCCTAACTTCCAAGATCCTAGCTCCTGCAGATTCTCCAATGACCCCAAAGGCAGCCCCCCATTGGGAAGACGCAGAAAAGAGGGACCCTGAAGGGACATGTCTCATAATCACCTCATTTCAAGAGCAACTGATAACAGGCAGGGGAATAACTGATAACAGGCAGGAGAACCGCAGTGATTATCAACCCTGGTCAAAGGCTGAGTCGAGGGGCATAAAGAATTTCCTGACCCCTATAAAAATTCAATTAGGTTTGCCCAAGAATTAGAGCCCATTATCAGAACCTGTGACCAAGGTCATTCAGACCTTTACCAGCTGGAGCACATGTTGGTCTCAGAGCTAAAGCTAAGGAATGGCTGGGAAAAGCACAGCGGTCAGACCCTCTGGCAGACTTAAGAAGGTCAAGTAGGGCCATAACAACAGCCCTCAAAAGTCTAGAAGGCAGGGGCAAAAATGCATGGGAATAAATGACTGCTCTGTTGAATATCATTCCTTCAGTATTCCAAAGGGTGGTGGACTGGAATAAAATCCAGCAATGCTTCCAAAATCCAAATGAATCAGTTTTTTTTTTTATTATTTTACACATTTTAATAAAACTTTGAGGCAATATTGCAGGATGTCACCTGATTGCTTTGAAAACAATAAAATATACTTTATTAAATACAAATTTCTTTTTTTTTTTTAATACAAATTTAAACAAACTAGATGAAGATATAACCACCCTTCTAAAATGCCACATGACAAATTGGGCCATGGCCAGAATTAATAAACTAGTTAACTTAGCTGACCAATTACTTCATGCTATGATAAAAAAGTAAAGCCAAAGACTGCCCTGGTTATGCATTTACATTTAAAGCAATTAACTTATCAAATCTCTCAGCCTCAGAAAAATTTTAAGCTCTCTTAATCTGAGGACTCTTCCCTTCCAATCTATTACTACTTTAAAAGACCAGGACACCTTAAAAGAGACTGCCTTAGGCTGAAATGGAGTCAAGAACAGGAAGAAGCAATTCCGGAAGTCTAGGGATGCTCCCAGGAAGTTAACAGGTTTTACCTCTCCAAATATTCTACCCTGACAAACAAGAGAGGTTAGCATAATAATAAACCGTAAGCTCTCAACTGCTTTAATTGACACAGGAGCTTCTATCTATGTTATAAATCTCACCTTATGTAGAGACCCCATTCCTTGGAGTAATGAACGGATTAACATGGTGGGTGTGTTTAATAAAACTATCTCATGTTTTAAATCTAAACTTATATGCTGCTATTTCATCAGGTTTAGCTTTCCCCCAGCGAGGGCTCTAAATGTGACATGCTGTTTGCCCACTTTGTTCCTAATATGCCCGGGGACCCCCATCAATTTTTTAGGCTGTGGTCAGCTCAACTTCAATAATGCTCATATCTCTTTTTCATCAAATAGTGAACTTTTTTTTTTTTTTTTTACAATTGGAGAAAGGAGACCAAAATTATCAAATTTAAAAAGGTACTGACAATGTACCTTGATTTAGTACTGGTAATGTAGAAACACCATCTTGCAACTAGGAAAGTGAAATGGAGACAGAAAAGAAAATATTAGAGAAGAAGAGAGAACATTGGAATAAAGGGAAGGGAATGGTAAAACTCTTTAGCCTCCCCAATCTCTTCCTGTTAACCCCAGAAGTGGAGCATTTGCTTACTCATGTCCCCTCCCACTTAGAGTCCAATCAAATACAGACATAGGAAAATATTCTCAGCCACTTCAATAAAGGTTGAGATAAACTCAAAGAAACCCCTACCCAGCCTTAGACAATATCCTTTACAACAGACAGCCATAGATGGAATCACCCCTATCATACAAGATTATCTTGAAAAGGGGTCATTATTCCTGTACTAGCCCCTGCCACAGCCCTATATTACCTTAAAAAAATCAAATGGGAGAGAATTGAGATTTTTACAAGATTTGAGAGGGAAGTAAACAATATTGTAATACCCAGACACCCAAGAGTCCCCAACCCACATACTATACTATCAGCTCTAGCCACTCTCAGCCAGTATTTCTCAGTTGTAGGTCTCTGCAGTGCCTTGTTTAGGTTTCCTATAGATCCAGGCAGCCAATATTTGTTTGCCTTTACTTAGAAACTACAATATATGTGTACTATAATGCCTCAAGGGTACACAGAAATGTCCACTTATTTTTCCCAAATACTAAAAGCTGACTTAGAGGATTTAATTATTCCTGAGGGCTTTGCACTCATCCAATATGTGGGTAACCTTCTCTGTTCAGACACACCCTCTTCCTCTCAGGAGGTGAGTCTATATTTACTAAGTTAGCTACTGAGGGAGACAAAGTATCCAAAAGCAAACCTCAGCTATGTTGACCCCAAGTTAAGTATTTGGGGCATATGGTCTCAGTCGAAGGACTGAGTATTAGCTCTGATAGAGTGAGAGGAATTTTAGCTTTCTTAATGCCAATCACTAAGAAACAACTTAGAGAATTTTGGGGGCTGGCTGGCTATTGTAGGAACTGGATACCAAATTTCTCCCTTATGGCTCAACCTCTGTATGCATACCTAAAAAATGAATAAATAATCTGATCCCTTCATAGAGACTTCCAGACAGACAACCAGCTGTACAACAAATAAATGAAATTCAACTAATAACTCAGCCTTAGAGCACCCTAACTATAAATTGCCTTTCTCCTTCCCTCCCTCCTTCCTTCCTTCCTTCCTTCCTTCCTTCCTTCCTTCCTTCCTTCCTTCCCTCCTTCCTTCTTTCCTTCCTTCCTTCCTATCTCTCTTTTCTTTCTTTCCTCTTCTCTTCTCTTCTCTTTTCTTTCTTGACAGAGTCCCACTCTAACACCCAGGCTGGAATGCAGTGGCACAATCTTGGCTCACTAAAACCTCTGACTCCCATGTTCAAACGATTCTCTTGCCTCAGCCTCCCCATCAGCTAGGATTAGAGGTGCCTGCCACAACATCTGTTGTATTTTTAGTAGAGACAGGGTTTCACTATGTTGGCCAGGCTAGTCTTGTACTTCTGACCTCAGGTGATCTGCCCACCTCAGCGTCCCAAAGTGCTGGGATTACAAGCATGAGCCACCGCACCTGACCATCTTTTTCCTTTTTTGTACATTAAATTGGAGTTATTGCATCAGGGGCACTGACCCAGAAGCATGGTGATCATCACACACCTACAGGCTATTATAGCCAATGGCTTGATCCCATGGCTTGAGGGCTGCCTTCCTCTCTGAGAGCGATATCAGCCACTGCCCTTCTGTACAAGCCTGTCAAAGAAATAATTATGGGTTTCCCCCTTAGAATTTTTGTACTGCATTCTTTTGAAACCCTTCTAAACTTTCATCATACTCAACAACTTTCTGTCAATCAGTTAACCTTTTATGAAGTTTTGTTTATCATCTCCAAATAGTATCATTTCCCATTGTAATAATCTCAATGTGGTCACTCTCTTGCTGGGCCCTTACAATGAAACCCTTCTTGACTGTGTTCTGATGACAAACCAACTTCTCATTCCCAGAACAGACCTATAAGAGACACCACCGTATAACACTGAGATAGAATGCTTATACAGATGGCTCTTATTTAAGAGAAGAGGATGGAAATTTTAGAGCAGAACATTCTGTGCCTCCCTTACCAGAGGTAATTGAAGCTGGTCCACCTCCCCAAGCCAGATCAACTGAAGTGGCCAAATTGATTGCCCTGACCCAAGCTTGTCAATTGGCAAAAGACAAGGCTGAGAACATTTACACCGGCAGCTGAGCAAAGGTGGAATAAAGAGGGGAGATTTGGATATTTGGTTTCTTTTTTGAGTGATGGCAATGTTATGAAATTAGAGCATGTTGATGGTTATGCAATTCTGAATCTATAAAAAAAATTAAATTTTACAGTTTAAATGGATAAATGTATGGTATATCTATTATATTTCAATCAAGCTATTGTTAAAAAAAAAAAGTAAAGGAGAAATAAATACTCCTTGACCAACAAATGTTGAGGGAATCTATTACCAGCAAACCTGACAACAAGAAACATTAAAGGATGTTTGTTAGGCAGAAGGTAAATGTTATAAGTTAAAAATTTAAAGCTAGAACTTTTTTTTAGAAAAGACAAAAACAACAGAAAAGGAACAAATGAATATAACGTAATTCCATTTTATCTTAATTGATCTAAAATGTAACTATTAAAGTAATAAGAATAGCAATATGTTTGATCATTATAGCATATAAGAATAGGAAATATTGGGAATACTGTCTTAAAAGATACGTGTAATACACATGAAGCAAAAAGGTGTTATTTCAAGATGGACTTAGATTACTTACGAGGTCAAGAGATCGAGACCATCCTGGTCAACACGGTGAAACCCCGTCTCTACTAAAAATATAAAACATTAGCTGGGCATGGTGGCGCGTGCCTGTAATCTCAGCTACTCAGGAAGCTGAGGCAGGAGAATTGCCTGAACCCAGGAGGCGGAGGTTGCGGTGAGCCGAGATCGCGCCATTGCACTCCAGCCTGGGTAACAAGAGCAAAACTCTGTCCCCGCCCCCCAAAAAAATGCATATTGCAAACTAAGAAAACTACTAGACAATGGTTAAAAGAAATATTATTGATATACTAAGGGAGGAACCAAAATGTAATCACATAAAATACCCAATTAAAATGAGAAGGGAAAGAAACAGAAGCCCCTGTTAATAATTGATGTTAATGCAAATGCATAAATATTCGTTTTGAATGTGAAGGATATAACTATACCAATTAAAAGACACAGGTTATAAAAAGAGTGATTAAAAACAAAACCCAGGTATGTATTTTTCTAAAAGAATCCACAATAAATATACAAACCCTAATGTGTTGAACGTAAATGGATGAAGAAAGAGTTAACCTGTTAATACTAACCAGAATAAAGCTGGAATGGCTGTATTAAAGTCAAAAAAGGGAGACTTTAGAAAAGGGAAAGTTATCAGAGATAAAGAGACATAATAGTAAGATTGTCAATTCTCCAAGAAGTTATACAAATCTTAAATCTGTATGTACCTAACAACAGAGCATCAAAATGCATGAGGCAAAACTAATCAAACTACAAGAAAGACAGATACAGAATGTAGTCAGAGAGTTAATGTCTCTTGTAATTGATAAAACAAGCAGACACAAAATCAATAGGGATATAGTTAAAATAAACAGTACCATCAATCAATTTGATTTAATTGAAATGTATATAACATTCTATGTAATAACAATAGAATCCACATTCCTCTAAAGCCTGCATAAAGCTTTCATCCAAATAGTTTATGTTTTGGCCATAATGTCTTAACGAATTTAAAAGAACAGAGATTGTGCAATATATATTCTCTGACAAAGATAGAATTATCCAGAAGCTAATAACAGAAGCATAGCTGAAAAATTCCAAATCATCTGGGAATTAAACAATGCCCTTCAAAATAACACATGGGACAAAGAAAAGGTCTCAAGAGAAATTTGTAATATTTTGTACTAAATCAGAATAAAATAATTTACAAACACTATATGATGCAGCAAAAATTGTGCTCAGTGGAAAATTTATGACATGAAATACATACATTAGAAATTTAAAAAATTTAATATCAATAGCGTAAACTTTTGTGCTACAAAATTAGAGAAAGAAGAGAAATTTAAGCCAAAAATGAGTAGAAAAAAAGAAATATCAAACTTAGAGCAGAAGTTAATAAAATTGTAAGCAGGAAAACAATAGAGAATATTAACATCATCAAAAGCTGCTTGTTTGAAAAGGTCAATAAAATGAATAATTTTCTAGGCCAAACTCTCTAACAAAAAATGATTGAAGATAAAAATGGCAATATCAGAAAAGAAGGATCCGTATTGATCCCCTGAACACTAAAAAAGAAAAATGAAGAAATAATATGAAAAATTTTATTCCAAAAAATTGGTAAATAAAATAAAAAAAATCCCTTGAAGAACACAAATTGCCAAAACTTGCTCAAGAATAAAAGGATTATCTCAATAGTCCTATAATAATTTAAAGAAATTGAACCAATTACCTTCTGAAAACACAATCAACAGGCCTGTATAATTTCACTGGTGAATTCACTTAGAGAAGAAACAATACCAATTTCTTACAGTATCTTCTACAACATAAAAGCAGAGGGAACTCTTTCTAATTAATTTTATGTTAACTTTACACTAGTGTCAAAACTAGATAAAGATGTTGCAAAAGCAGAAATCCATGGAGCAATCTGTCTCATAATTATAGACTCAAGATCCTCCACAAAAAAATAACATTTTATAATGTATAACTATATAATTAAAATTATATAATTTAAAAATATATTTATATTCATATTGAATTTAAAATGTAGAAAAATAGTATTACGCAACAAAATGAGGGATTTATTCTAGGTGTGCATGGTTGGTTCAGCATCCAAAAATCAATTAATGCAACTGTCATGCGATCCTCGGGGTGTCTCTTCGCCAGCCAGAAACCTCTGTCACCCTCTGTCTGAGTATTGCTCGTGCACACTGCACTGGGCTTGTTCTGCCCACTCAGCCTAGCAGGCTATGCTTGGCTCACACTACTCAATCCCATACCTGTTGAAGGCAAGCCAGGCCTGGGGCAGCAAGGGTTGTGTGGGCAATCTAGCGGAGAGTCTGGCCACTGTGCACAGCCAGGCACGTTGGCTGCTGTGGTGGGGTGGGCAGCTCCAGGCCCTGGTACAAGTGCTGGCTCCATGTGAGGCCACAGCTGGAACAGATGTACTGCATGCTGTTTCTGCTGTGAGTATCCGCATCTGGACATGCAGGGTGCCCGGAAGCTTGGAGATGCCCAGAACCACAGAGCCACAAAGAGAGTTTCCCAGGTCTGGGCTCCCGGAAGGGCCACAGGTCTTCTCTCCTTCTGTCACCCTCAACATGGCCAGCCAGGAGTATGTTTTAGGCCTGTTTGTGTTACATCTCTTTTGGTCCCATAATTTGGTGGGTTCCAAGTTTCTGTCTCATGTTAAGAAGTAATGAGCCACACAGGCAACTGGAGAGAGAGCTAGGCAGACAGGAGCTTCATTGAGCAACAGAACAGTTCTCAGGAGACCTGGAGTGGGTAGCTCCTATCTGCAGGCAGATGTCCCAATGTCTCTGTGAGTCTGGCTGAGTCTGGGATTTCTATGGACTTCAGAAAAGAGAAAGTGCTGCTGATTGGTTCATAGGTGGCCACTGGCAGGCCAGAAACAGCACCGTAAGTTCTCACTCTGGGCTGCAGACTCCACTGGGAACTGGCAGCCTAGCTCCCAGGATTTAGGCCATCCCTGGCTTGAAGGTGGAGTTACACAGGGTACCCACCCCTTTCATCCCAGGAACCTGTTTGTCTCCTGCCATCAACATGCCCTCCATGGCACCAGGTTGTTCATCCTGAGGGCACCTGCAGTCCTGCATTCAGCCACCCTCAGCAGCCCCCCCACCTTCTCCCCTTGAGCTCGTTGGTACCCAAAGTTTCAGAGGTGTTGGAGGTAATGGTGGAGGGAGGTGGGCGGTGTGCTGGCATGTCAGCACTGCCCCAAGTGTTCACACACCTGGCCAGGTCACAGTAGAATCCAGAAATCAGAGTGGGTACCAGAAGTGGGGAGGTCCCAGTGGAGCCGTAACAGGCTCTTCTGGGCCTGCGGAGCAGGGGGCTTCCTGGCCGCCAAAGGTGTAGGATGTCTGCATCAGAGGCATGGACTGGCTGCTGCAGCTGCGCTCAAGAGCATGGACTCCCTCCCCTTTAACTCAGTAGGCGATGGAGTTCCTGTCTGTTCCTGGCTCCCATGGGCTCCACACAACACTCAGCCCTGGCTGCCCCTTCCACTCTGTAGCCAATGTCTTTGCAGGACTGCCCCAGATGGGCTGCCACTGCCATCACAACCAAACACATGCACAGACTAAAGAAGAATCTACTGATCATATCAGTAAACACAGAAAAAATATTTGACAAAACCCAACAGTTGATAATGATGAAAACTCTCTAAAATTAGAAATAGAAGGGAATTTTCTCTTCCTAATTGTGAGAGAATGGAGATTTTCTCTTATATCAGGAACAAGCGAAGGCTGCCCAGTTTCATCATTCCCACTTAATATTCTACTGGAATTCTTAGTAGTATGGTAAGACAAGAAAAGGAAATCAAGGGAATATAGATTTGAAAAGAAGAAATATACCTATCCCTGTTTGCAGAAGACACAATTATCTAGGTAGAAAACCCAGAAGAATAAACAACAAAAACGATAAAAAGCTCTTGGAAATACTAAAAAGGTTGCAGAATACAAAGTTATATACAAAATCAATTGCTTTTCTGTATACCAGCAATAAACAGTTGGAATTATTAATACTCACGTAAGATAGCAACACAAAAATTCAAATATTTAGGTATTAGTCTAACAAAATAGGTGCAGGATCTGTATTTGAAAGGTTATGAACATCAGTTTAAAAAATCAAAGAAAATCTAAGGTAATCAAGACACATTCTGTGTTCATTGATTTGAAGACTCAATATTGTTTAGATGTTAATTCTGCCAGGTGTTATGGCTCACTTTTTTAATTCCAGCACTTTGGGAGTTTGAGGTGGGAAGATTACTAGAGCCCAGGAGTCGGAGACCAGTCTGGGAAACATAGTGAGAGTTTGGCTTTACAACAAATATGAAAATTAGCTGGGTGTGTTGGAATGGGCCTGTGGTCCCAGCTACTTGAGAGGCTAAGGTGGGAGGATCGCCCAAGCCCAGAAGGTGGAGGTTTTAGTAAGCTGAGATCACTCCACTGCCCTAAAAAGATGTCAATTCTTCCCAAGTGGTGCTGGAACAAGTTATTCTATTCTCAATAGAATAACATCTATTGAGAAAACAAAAAGATACAAAAGAACCTTGACACAGACTTCACAACTTTCACAAATATTAACTCAAAATAGGTCATAAATCTAAATGTCAAATGCACAACTATAAAAATTCTTTAAATGATTGGGCCAAAAATCTACATTACCTTGAGTTTGGTCATAAGATTATAAATACAAGGGCAATAACAAAATCCATAAAGAAAGAACAGACAGGCTGGATTTTAAAAGACACCATTAAGAAAATGTAAAAACAAACCAGAGACTGAGACAAAGTATTACAAAACACATATCTAATAGATAGCTTGTATTCACAACATTCAAAGAATGCACACAAAAATCCACCAAATGATACAACAAACATGTAAATAAAACATACCATGTTAATATAAAGATATTATTAGTATGGCATATTAAAAGTGTTATATGAAGACTCTCTGTAGTATCATCACAATCATTCTGTAAACCTAAAACTGCTCTAACATTTTAAAAATGTTTCTTATTTAAAAAAAAGTGATTGGAGAGGTTAAAGAAGGACAAATTAAGATCTACTGACTCCTGCTGTTTACCCTTTTGCATGGCAGAATTGGAGCCCACCAACATAATATGGATGGATTAGATTTTTGAGGATGGCATTACCTAATCAAATGAAAGAGAACAGGGCAAATAGACGTGTCACCTCTGAGCCATAGTTTAAATATTGACATGGATCTGTGAAATGACATGTAGCCATAAAAATATCCATAGCAATTGACATACACATTGGTGAAGATTATGGGTCTCTTAGTATAAATAAAGACTCTGAAATGCAGAGTGAAGTGATCAGGATTAGGTCAAATTAAAATCTTACCCCTAAATAAAGCATGTTTGTTTTAAAAACCCCACTTGTTAACCATAATGTTAACCATGGATTAACTTTATACAGAAAATTCGCCAAAAAGGGTACATAATAAATATTGTTTGAATGAACAAATAGATGTCCTGACTTGGGAGTGCAGTAGTTTGGTAATACTATCCAGAAACTACTGGGAACATTTTAATGAGAAGATATTTAAGGTCATAAAGTTTATGTTTTATTTGGCACAATCTGTAACTGGATAGTTGAGCATATGGAAAAAAATTAGGAGTCTTTTTTTTACTCTAGAGAAGATGATGGCATGAGAGATGTGCTAACAGCAGGAATGGGGAAGACAGGAAAGAAAAAAATAATAGGCAGAGCCTGGGAACTTATTGAATAAAGAGAAGGAGAAAGTGAGTGTGATCGCGAGTTTAAGAAATCTATTTTATTTTCTTAACTGTTTCTTGACAGCTCTTCTATCTAGAAAGTTTGTTGTTAGATCATAACTTGGATATTTAACTTATGCTATGCTTTGGACTTAATGAGATTGGTCTAGAGGGAAATTCAGGGGACCTTTATGTTGTGACAAAGTATTCATTAGCCATGGTAATAGCTGAGTTTAAAGATCATTTGTTTTCTGTGAAAAGGAAAAAAATACAATGTGTTTAAGTGGTTGTGCTGATGTTCCATTTTGACAATAATTACTACACAATTGTGAAGGGAAATTGGTCATTTACAAACTGTAATGACAAATCTTAATCTGGTAATAACCGCAAATGTACTCCATTACACGTATAATTGGCAGTAATCTGTATCCAAGCACTGGTCCAGACAGGCAACAGCTGAAGGACAAAACTCTCATTTCCAAGATATACAGTGTTCCTCGAAATAAATAAGCAGATGACTTTAGTTATTAACTTGTACATTATAACAATATTAAGATGCATTTCTTTACAAGGTTCACATTTGTATTCATCTATCTAAAAAGACTAGATGGTTAGTTTAAGTATATTCATGAGATGATTAATACCTCAGTTACCCCGATGTGATTATTACCCATTGTATGCATGTGTCAAATCATCATAAATATATATACCTATTATGTACCCACAATAATTATAAAAATGAAATTGTATAAGTGAAAGGAATTGGAGTAGAAGATCTGAGTGGTTAAAATAAACCAGGGGAGGACACCGCTTACTCATTGCTAAGGACCAGCTAGGAACTGACCTGGGATTTCAATTACTTACCTGAGATTTTATCAACATTTAATTATTGACATGAGATATTCTTATCATAAAAGTGATTGGAAGCTCTCTACTTTTTGTTAGAGACTGAATTATGTGCACCCAAAATTCATATGGTGAAGCTCAATCCTCCAACTGACTGCCCATGCCTATGGAGATGTGGTTCTTAAGAGAATAGTTAAAGGAGGTCTAAGGTTAACATGCTAATCCAATAGGACTGTTGTCTTTGTAAGAGGAGGGAGAGACATTAGAGGCATACATGCACAGAAGACAGGCCACATGAGGACACAGGGAGAAGGCTGCTGTCTCAACTCCATGCAGCGAGCCCTCACCAAAACCGAAACTGCTCCCACCTTGGTCTTGAACTTCCAGCCTCCAGATCTATGAGAAAATACATTTTTGCTGTTTAAGTACCCAGTCTATGGTATGTTGTTATGGCAGCCTGAGCAGACTAGTCCACTCACTAATAGTCACCAAAAAATCAACTGGACATGTCCTCAATTTCATCTAATGGACAGCGAAGATCTAACTGCAAAGGACAATCTAAATGAACAGTAGAAAGTTCCTACGTGATGTGTATCATTTATTTAACATATTAGCTATGCAGAATATTTATCTCCAAATTCATTTAATTATTTAAAATACTCATTAAAATTCTAATAGCTTTGCAGGGGGGGAACCTTTAAAAAATAAGATTAATGAGTAGGTCATTTTTCTCAGTCAGCTTCACATTTTGCTGTTTTATGTTTCTTAGGTCCTCTGTATTTTATATCTCAGCATGTCGTTTCTTTGTGTTCAGCGTGTTGTCTTCATTTCAATTAACTAGATGCCAAATATTAATTCAGAAGGAAATTTGTTCAAAAACCTACCTGCATTTTACATGCAAAGTTTATGATGATAGTGATATTTCAAATTCTTTGGGGTCGTTTTTAAAAAATTATCTTATTTATGTTTTGATAATTTTAAATTCAAAAAGGTAAAAATTTCATTGCAAAACATTTTCTTAAAGTTTCTGGCTCATATGGTTAAATTTCTTTCCTCTAGTCCATGCTGCTTTCCTATTTTCACTTTCTATTAATAATCACCATGGACTTTATCAAGTATGTTTGGCCAGAATTTTCTATATGCACAGTTACACTGTATATATTGGTAGTTTGAAAAAATGTGTTTACATTAAACGTAATTTTCTAAAACTTCCTTTTTTACTCAACAATACATCAAAGCATCCTTCTACATTGGAATTTATAATTTCTTTATTTTTTTATTATATATTTGCTTACTTTGCTGTTTCTTAATTTAAAATTATTTTATCAATATAAGTAAATGTTGTAACTGTCCATAATACAGAAGACCTGTCCTTCTCACCTTTCTTGAAATTATCACTCTTCAGAATAGATTTTAACCTCCTATCACCAAGATAATTCTGTATAATAATCATTTGTTTGATTTTTATTTTCCATTGATTTTATTTATTCATTGATTAGTCCAAATGTAGGTAAATTATCTTTTTAAAAATGTCTTCATATTCAATTTTCCATTCATATAGTTGTTTGTTACATGGGATTTTTACATTTTTTTCTGGCCTTTTTCTGTCTTCTAACTCACCACTCTGTAAGTATTTACATTCCAGTCCCTTCTTCCACTTATACTTTTGATGCCTCCTGACTTTGTCAGCTATACCATTACTTTTATATTATCAAGATATATCAGGCTGATATTCTCACTAATAATTCTAGTTACATGTTTTTGTCACCATTCGATTCTAGAAACTGAAAATATTTAAGAGTTGAAAGTGTAATTTTTATTTAATTAAATATTGCTGAGAAATCAAATAATATTTTAAGATTGCATTTCCTTCTGTGCTTTACTTGGATTGGAAATACAAGATATCCAAGCATGTCAGTGGAAATTGTCCTTACCATTAAATTCACATGAATTCATTTGATCTCACATTGCTCAAAGTGTCCTGATGGGGAGGAAGGCAGCAAACCACACTGCCATGTGTGTACCTATGCAACAATCTTATATGTTCTTCACATGTACCCCAAAACCTAAAATGCAATAAAAATATTTGCTTCATATTTGAAACACTTAATTTTATAGAAAATTTTTCCCCTCATGATTTTAAAAACTTTTAACCTAAAATGATAGTGAATGTTCATATTCTTCATAACTCCTCAGGTTTCCAACAATAGCATCAATTATGGCAATTAATTAATTCTCTGTTTGCCAAAGTATATTCCTCCTAGAGTTCTTTGAACCCTTGCTCCCAAATTGCTCTTCTCAGGCTTCTTTTTTCTGCTGTAATTCTGGGATGTACTCTGGGTTTAGAATCTCTGTTTCTTGAGCCTTACAGCTTCCACATTCTTAGAGTTCCTCTTTGTTTTATTTATTATTATTTTTTAAATTATATAGAGATAAGATCTCATTATTTTGCCCAGCTGGTCTTGAACTCCTGAGCACAAGCAATCCTCCTGACTCAGCCTCCCAAAATACTATGATTACTACACCCAGCCTCTCTCTTGTTTCACTGCAGGTTTTTCTTAAGTAATTTCCATGGCAGTTTTTATGGGAGGAAAAATATCTTAGTAATTGAACATTTTGAAAATGTATTTGTTTTCTTTCACTGATTAAAAATATCTCTGAATATGTAATTTTAAAATATTCCCCCAGATATTTAAAGCACTGGTCTAACATCGTTTTGAATTTTATGATGCTAACTAGAAAGTTATACCTTCTCTATTTTCTGTCTCTTTGTTGGTGATCTTTTATTTCTTTCTCCTTCTATGCTTTTATGATTTTATCTTCTTTTTGAGGCATAGAAATTGCACAAGTGTGTTAGAGTTTTTCATTATTTATCATTTTTATTAATTCAGCAGACTTTTCAGTGTGAAAACCTAGGCTTTTCTTAAGCTCATTTAAGGTTTTGTAGAGTTTTAAAAATTGTTCTCTTTACACCCCCTTCTCAGAAAATATCCACCCAGTATATTCTTATCCACAGTTTGTATAAATTCTCTTAGAATAATACTATAATTTCAAGACTGATTCACTATACCTCTTCTATGTTCTTGGTGCTGTTCATGCCTAAATTCTAAATCCAACTCATCCTCCTACTGCCAACTGATGACCCTGCTTGCTATTTTACTGAATACATTGAAGTAACTAGAAAAAAAAAATGTCTTCCACAAACTGCATCCTCCAGCCCCACCTAACTGCTAGCATATATCGTTGACCTCTCTCCCGTTACAATGTGGAGCTCTCTGTACTCACAGTCAAGGCTATGACCTTGAGCACTATATTTATCACTCTTCTACTCAAGGATTGTAATGCACTGATTGCTACCTTCCTTGTCCTCTGAGACTGAAGCACTCTTCCCCAGGGGCTGGTAGTCTTATGGCTACCATCCCTTACCTGTGTCTCTGTCCAGGATTTTACCTCTTCTAAAGAGAGCTGTCTTGTTCAAGGCTGTGCATCCTTTTCTGGGCAGCCAGCTAACAAATATTGGCCAATGGAGGGGATACAAGTCTGGACCCCTCACTCCAATGCTAGACAATTGTGAAGAGTAACCATAAACTTAGAGTTCCTTGCTTGACTGGCTTTGGATCAATACTAGAGTTGCTCCCCCAGAGTTAGGACTGACTATGTAAATTTTAGGTTTCAGTGAAAATTGTAAACGGGGGGCCCATGGTTCAAAACTAATTTAAAAATTCAACATTCTGACAACAGAGCATTAAACGAAAGGAGAAACCTTTCTAAACACAGAGACCTGTGCCCTATAGCATAGGTCGCACACTCATGAAGCCAGCCCTGCCCACAGGCTTCATCTTGAGAGTGTTCCCCAATACACTTCCTGTATGAAAATACATAGTTCAGTGTCTGCTTCTCAGGGAAACTAGTCTGCAACAAGGATGTAATGTTTGCATAACTCCACTATTCCTGTTTAATATCTCCTGCATATCAAAATTCCCTTTTCCTATTTACCATCTGTGCTCATCAGCCAATAAATAAGCTGCCCTTTATCTCATTATAGAAAGAAATAAGCAAAAAAACTTATCAAAGCAGTTGAGTGTAATTATGAGGGTAATTCTCCTATCCCCCCTAATTTCTTCTATTAAATTTTATTTCACCATCAACAAAAATCGTTATTGTTGACCTGGTGCAGTGGCTCACATCTGTAATCCCAGCACTTTGGGAGGCCAAGATGAGGTCAAGAGGTCAAGAGATCTCTGTTCAACATAATGAAACCCCATCTCTACGAAAAATACAAAAATTAGCTAGGCATGGTGGCTCGTACCTCTAGTCCCACCTACTCAGGAGGCTGAGACAGGAGAATTGCTTGAGCCCAGGAGGCGGAGATTGCCATGAGCGGAGATCGCACTACTGCACTCTAGCCTGGTGACAAAGTGAGACTCCTTCTCAAAATATGGCTATTATTAAAGTTACCAGTGTTATTAAGGGTGACAAATCCAATGTTAATCCTCAGTCTTCATTTTCTCTCACTTCGGAGTAACATATAATATACTTTATTGCTCTTTTCTCCATAAAATACTTTGGGGTTGGGTGTGGCGGCTCATGCCTGTAATCCCAGCACTTTGGGAGACCAAGGCAAGCAGATTGCTTGAGTTCAGGAGTTTGAGACCAGTTTGGGCAACATGGCAAAACCCATCTCTACAAAAAATACAACAATTAGCTGGGCCTGGTGGCTGCTACCTGTAATTCCAGTTACTCTGGGGGTTGAGGTGGGAGGATTGCTTGTGCTCAGGAGGTCAAGGCTGCAATGAGCTGTGATGATACCATTGCATTGTGATGACACCATAACCTGGGTGACAGACAGAGACACTGTAAAAAAAGAAAAAGAAAAGAAAAGGCAGAAAAGAAAGAAGGAAAGAAAGAAAAAAGAAAAGAAAGAAAGAAGGAACAACAAGAAAAAAACACACACAAAATAGCAATAACAGAAACAACCACAGACTCACAAAAAGAAATACTTTTTCTTTCTAGGAACACATTCAAATGATTTTCTTTTAAATTTGGGGGTACTTGATTTTAGATTATTTTGTTTTTGTTTTTGTATAATGTTTACCGCTTCCAAGCGTTTGAGTGCCTTAAGACACAATTTTGAATTTCTTCTTTTATATTTACATCTTTCTCTCAGTGAACATTCAATTCCATAAATAAACTAGCTTTAATTTTAAAAGAAGCTCCCTAATTTAAAAAGATTGGCCAGTGGAGAGGATAAAAGTCTGGATCCCTCACAATTGGGATCTTCAGATATCCAATTGTCTAGCATTGAGAAGCTCTAGCCAGGTTCTCTTCTCTGAATTACCAAATAGTCTATAGAATCTGCTGTTTTTTTTTTTAATTAGGTGATAATATGTACAAATAATGATACACTTTTCTTTCAAGATTTATAGTCATTATTATCACTATTATTATTGCATTTTCTCATAACTTTGATCAAAACTACAAATAGAATATTAAATCATTGTGGTAATAGTTAATATCTTTGTTTTTTACCTGATTTTAAGGAATACATATGAACTTTATCTGTTAAGTATAATCAATTATCTTCTGTTTAGTATTGCATAGCAAAGACTTAATCAACAAAAAATAAAATTTTAGAACAATTATGTGTCAATTATCAGAAAGCTAAAATTTAAATGATCGGCCGAACATGGCCACTATGGATTGTTGAGATTTGGTTGTACACCTGAGAAAGCATGAAACTAATGAGAGTACTGATGAAAAAATTATGTGTTGTGAGAAAGAGAGGGAAGCCTGGGATAACTTCTAAGTTTTGCCTTCGGAACTATAAGAGTAGAATTTTCATTTACTAATATAAGGACTAAGGATTGGCCATGTTTAGGCTGTGGAATAATAAGAGAATCATAATCGACTTTGTATTTTGAAATTATAAATATTTACCTTCATGTAGATTATGAGAAAGATGCTGAATATATGAGTTGGACATCTGTCTCATTTGTTCTTTGAACAGATTTTCAGCACCTAGGGAGAGAGGGGTTAGAGGTAGAACCTGATGAAACTATTTTTCAAGATGGTATTCAACCTTACAAAAGAGGAGAAAAAAAGGGAACCTGGTATTATTGGAAGACAAAGCCACAGGAACTAATGTGTGGTATTGGCACTGAAAACTATAACTCAATGGAATAAAATGGGGCTCTTGGGGACAGACAGGGTAATAAGCATAAAAGAGACATACAAAGTCATTAGTCATGAACAATAATACAAATTACCACTTTACACCTGTAAAACTGGTAAAGATTAGATATTTACACAATGCTAAATGTAGGCAGACATGTGGCAGAGACATAGAACTTTTATATACTGATGCTGAGCAGGTAAATTGCTACAGTCATTCTGCAGAGCAGTAGACATATGTATTTATTAACGTACATATGCAGAGAATACACACATACACACAAACATACGCACATATAGATTTGCCTTTTCCCAAGGAGAATCTCATATGGCAGTGAGAAGGGACATGAGCAAGAGTGTGGTGAGCTCTAGGCAGGCTGGGCATCTATCAACAGGAGGGTATAGATGAACAGCTCTGCCATGTCAACCTGTTGGGCTTGCATGAATCCACATAGGTGGTGTTGACAAGGCTCAAACATAGTCTAACTCAGCACCTTAGCAGAATGCCTTTTGGTCTTCCCTAGAACAGAGGAAGATGGGCAGTGAAAGGCAGTGTTGTGAGAAGTTGCCTCCAAGGCCCTTCTTTTTTGTGTGTGTTGGAGTCTTGCTCTGTCACTCACCCAGACTGGAATGCAATAGCATGATCTCGGCTCACTGCAACCTCTGCCTCCCATGTTCCAGCAATTCTACTACCTCAGCCTCCCTAGTAGCTGGGACCACAGGCCTGTGCCACCACGCCCAGGTAGTTTTTGTATTTTTAGTAGAGGTGGGGTTTCACCATGTCAGTCAGGCTGGTCTCGAACTCCTGACCTCAAGTAATCCACCTACCTTGGCTTCCCAAAGTGCTGGGATTACTGGCATGAGCTACTGCGCCTGGCCCTTTCTTATCTCCTCTCTTTCTTAACAGAGATGTATGCTATTTTGCAGGAAACTCAGTTTCTTATCCACTTTCCTGGTTCTAGTGAGAAGTGTGGTTTGCCACTTTGCCATTGCCCTTTAGGTCCATCTACAGGTTATAAACTCCCCTAATTATAGCCTAGAATTTGATCCTCCACGACAAAGTAGCACACTGCTTATGTTACCTGTCATCTAGCTTGTCCACTTCAGTAAGGATTGTGGGTCACAGTACTGACACCGCACTGATCTTGCTTAAGCTGTGTGTGTGTGTGTGTGTGTGTGTGTGTGCGTGCATGTGTGTATGTGTGTGTATGTATGTATAAACAGTATCAATCCATTTGGGCTTATTGTGTCCTCTCTTTACTGAACAAATCTATGGAAGAATGGTAGATCCATCAAACAGCTAGCTGCAGTAATCACTGTTTAGTGAGTGTCTGATTCCTTGATAGTTAGTGCACAGGTGAAAAATGGTGGCTATATATAATGACATAATACAAAGCAGTTAAAATCAATGTTTAAGATGTACACAAAACAACAGGAATGAATCTTAAAGTATACAGTTCCCGGTAAAGTTAAGCAAAAACAAGATAAAATCAATAACAGAATCACGTTTTCTTAATATACATACACACAAATGGGAGTAAAAATAAGGAGACACAGTAGTAATTAAAATAAAACAATAGGAGATTGACATGGATTCCAATGATAATGTGCACAGCTTTGGAATTTGATTAACTCTAGGCTCTGCACCTGAGATTTATACAATCAAAACAATGAACAAACAAAAGCACAGTGGTTAAGCAATTGATGTCCCTAAGGTCAGAGCCTAGAGAATGAAACAAATACTATTGCTAGACCGAATCATTGCTGTAGTGCTTTCTGTAGAGAAAACAAAATCAATTCCTAGTGTTACACTCTGTAGCAAGGCCTTCATGTTTCATTTATCCACACCCAAAGGGTTAAAGTTTTTAGCAACTGGATATTTTAGTTTACAAGTCTAGTTACATCCTGAGTTAATTGACTAGTTTAGTTGACTACTGGAGTCTCTGGTGACCAATTATTCTTTAGAGAGTAAGTTTATTCTCTTTTGGAAACTTTCAAATACAGTAAATCATGCTATTCCATCTTCTTTACTGCCTAGTTATTTATTTAAAAGCCTTACTAACAGAGTCTACATGGAGAGATTCTAATGAGATTAACCCTTCTACAGAAAGCTATCTTTGGTTAAGTCCAGGCTAAATTTCTATTTTGGACTATGCCGTGAATTAGCTGGTACCTAACTGCTCTAAGAGATTAAAAAACTACAAATTTAATCCCTATAAGCAAACCCACTGGTAGCATAACCAGCTAAAAATACAAGGATCAGAAAAGATTTAATTTCTTTACATTTTATTTAGGGAGAAATTGACCTAAAAAGACATTAAGCAACTTAAGCAATAAAGGTGCTGCCTTTTAGCACATGAGTTGAAGATTAATTTTTAAAAGACTAAGTTGGAGTTCAGAGACTTGCACCTGCTGGTGGTTTTGATTGGTTTAAATTTGAGCAAGTCATTTAACCTCTCAGAGTGTTTATCCTCAACTTTGAAAGAGAAAGATTAATGTATGCTTTGATAGTCACTTTGTAAATGCAATTCTCCTGGATTAAAAAACTGTACTCCTCAAATGTATCTCCCATGGGAACAAAAGTAACCTCAACACTTGCCCAGCTGCTAAGAGTATAGGTCTGTCTTAGACTTTTTTTTTTTTTTTCATTTAATCTGTTTATTTTTTTTTCCTTCTATGTAGATCCATAGAAAATAAAAATATATTCCTACTCACCGGTCCTTTAAACAGATCAGTGAAAGACTGCAGTATATATGCCATGTAAGGCACTTAAAATGATAAAACCAATATTTGTGGAAAGGGATGCGTGTGTGTGAGGGTGAACACGTGTGTTTTGACTGTGTACTTGGGCTATTTGGGGTGTGTTTGAAACAGTTTTTCTCAATCTCACATGAACTACTTGACAAATTCTTGGCCCATGTCTAAGGTCCAGAATGCCAAATATGTGTGTGGGCAGAATCTTCTGCAGACAAGAGAGAGGATAAGATCTCTAAGGAGATAAAGTTTTACTTAGCAAAAACTACAGAGAGCCATAGGGAGGGAAATGGTTTCAAAGTTAGGTAAGAGAGAGTGACATGTAGCTTAAGGAATACAGGGTAGGAATTCCAATTCAGACTACTTAAAATTCTATTCATCGGCCGGGCATGGTGGCTCCTGCCTGTAACCCTAGCATTTTGGGAGGCCGAGATGGGAGGATCACAAGGTCAAGAGTTTTGAGACCAGCCTGGCCAAACTGGTGAAACCCCATCTCTGTTAAAAATACAAAAATTAGCCAGGTGTGGTGGCATGTGCCTGTAATCCCAGCTACTCAGGAGGCTGAGGCAGGAGAATAGCTTGAACCTGGGAGGTGGAGGTTTCAGTGAGCTGAGATGGCTCCACTGCACTCCAACCTGGGCAACAAAGCAAGACTCCATCTCCAAAAAAAAAAAAAAAAGAAAGAAAGAAAAAGAAAAATTACATTCATTTAACCAGAATTGGAATTTAATTTTTTTTGTTTAGACTTTGGCTTTCTCTTTATTCCCATGCTGTTCTACCACAGTTATTAGTATTATAGAAATACTTAACAAATTCATAAATTACTTAAATATTACCTTATATTATCAGAAATATTGGAGTTTACGTGTGCTATCCTTCACAGGAAGGAAAGGAGTAGAACAACATGTGTTTACATGTATTCCCTGGAATGTTTTTTATTCCTTGTGGAGTTCTCAACAATTTACACGCAAAATCTGATTGAAGTATTGTTCATGAGGCACTTCCAATGACTCTGGGCCAGAACGAATTTTCTTATTAGTATCTTGGTGACAATGAATATCATAGTCTTGTGAAGACAGCTTCTGCCCCCACCCCCCACAATCTCTGCTGTCCTAGTACTTTGAACACTTATGTCGGGGAATAGGGAATCTTATGATGAATTGTGGCAGAAGTGAATTTTCACTAGGAAATTTTGTTACCTGCAAATATGCAGAAACGAGAACGTGTATAGGCAGCAGCCTGGCTTAGAAGAACATGTGAGCATCTGCTTGAGAACACTGGGATTAATTTGAGGTGAAAAGAAGGAAATTCAAGTGCATTGAGCTCAGCAGTCCTGTGGGGGGAAGATGTATTAGCTGTGTTTTTCCAGTTGTTCAGCTGAAAAAGAACACCTTATTCAAAATTGTATGTTCTTGTAAGTTTTTTACTGGTACACATTTATTATAACGAAATTCATTTTGTTCTTTCTCCAAAATATAATTTTTCTAGTATTAATAGAACAGAGTATAGTAAAAGAACAAAATAATTTATAACACAATGAAAGGTATAAAATTGCAGATTGTATTCACATTCACAATAATATAAACTTTTAGGCATTCTTTCCATATCTTTTAAATATATATAGTATACGTGGACATATGGAATATTCTCTTGTCTGTGAGTGCCTGTTTCTGTAGGAAAACCCCCAAATGCCCGTACTGTTACATGAGTCATATCCTGCTGGCCCGGCTGTGAGCCTGCAGGTCATACCACGACTCCACAGCCAAGACTTTGCTCCCAAACTCTTCTCCAGTCTTGAATTAAAAGGCTCCTTTTTGATTTTTCTTATATTATACCTTTTATCTTCTTCAAATATCAGTAGCCACTTAATTTATCACCAGAATGTTGCCTTCAATTCCCCTCACTGTGTTATTCATTTAGATGTCAGTTGCTTATTCAACCACCCTCTCCATTTTTAAGTTCTCTATGAAAGTCAAGTTCAATGTAATTTACATTAGTCTTTAACAGAGAATATTGCAAGAAGAATTCAGGTAAAATTATAGCACAGTTCTGGAGTCAAGCATAGGTTTTTTTCTCACCAAAAACTGCATAGTCCTTAAATGCAGAATGGCTGGGACACTGTTTGGTGTCAGCTTAGTTTGAGATTTTATTTCATTTACCTTAATGGTTCCTGACTCTGGGTGTTAGGACAGCACTATTTCTGGATCCCATGATGGTATAAATTTGAGAAGTTGCTTCCTGTTATCAGCAATGCACTTGCCGTTCGTGCACTGTCAGTACAAACTTAGAGAAACTTCTGCTCCAGTCACAGAGACCAGATATATGAAAAATTCTAAGGAATGGGAAGTTTCTTCTCTCATTTATATTTACCCAAGTTTCACCCAATTGATTCTTACCTTGTAAATTACCCCCTAGGTGACATTGTACTTTCTTCTCATTTTTTCTATCCCTTAGCTCCAATTCTTCTTTTACCCCATCTTTGTCCCTCTTGAATGCTGCCTGTCATCTGTGCCATTGAAGATCTTGTTCCTTATCAATCTTATGATTTGAGTCGGATGAAAGAGGTTACCTCTTCCCAGGTATTCTACATCATTTTTAATGGTGCTTTGAGTTAAAGAAATGAAGTGACGTCAAGCCTGCGGACGAGACTTCTTGGGCAAATGGTCTTATAATGAGGGGATTATAAAAAAGTGCCTGTGATAGAAACATTGTGTGCCAAAAAGGACGGGGAGTGATGAGCTGGCAATGTGGATGCTGTGGAAAGTAAGGAAGGGAAGATGCAGGAAGCCTCCTCTGTTTCTGCCATGATTAAAGGTTACCTGCTAAGAGAGTTGGAACTTACTTGCATAGACATGGGGAGGGAGGAAAAAGGGCTATACAGACATTAACTTTGTCTTTCTTTGGCTTCCTTCTTTTTAAATCATATTTTATTCAGCTTTTCTGAAAATTTTGACTAATTGCCTATTATATACTGAAAAATGAAGCTATAGAACATGCAATGTAGAGTTCATTAAGTTCCTGGAGAAGTATAAATAATTAACAATTATTATAACTGTTTCTTTTCAAACTCAGTCTTAAAAACTGTGCATAAAATTTTTAAAGATATTTTACATTGCATGATAAAAGTAGTAATCATATATTTATTTATATGTATATTAGTCAATATAGATATTGTCCATATCATATGTTATTACCTTTCATTCTTATTATTATGCTGAACCGGATTTAAGATTTCATTTATAAAGATTAAGTTGGGAGTGTTTAATATTTAATTTAAAAAGTTATAAGCAAAATTGGGGTGGCATCTGTTTACTTTTAAAAGATTCTGATATGATTATTGATTTTTAAGACATCAGTCAGCATGCATCTATTGTGATGAGCTCTATTATGATGTTTTTCCCCCAGACATGATCATCTTAAACATTGCATATTTTAATATTATCTACTCAGAGCCTTTTCTTTGCATGCAGATATTAATTTTAAAACATGTACGCAAAAACAGTTTTATCCATATATGCTGTCAGTCCTGTAGCATCAACATTATAATACGAAGATCATTAAGCAAATCAAAAAGCAAGCAGCTGAAAATGTAGAAATTAATCTTTTGCTATTGAACTTGCTAAAATACAGTATATAAATAATAATCATCCAAATATTATTTTAGTTTCCTCCTGTTATGTACAGGGCTTCATGTAATAAAATACTTTTCATTTCTGTAAATTAGTGTTTTAACATTTACAAAATGTCCACTAGAGGCTCCCAAGTAAATCCTGGCTCACCTAAACGCATCTGGAGACTTAGATATTCCCAAATCATAATATTCCATGGTGTATATGTGCCACATTTTCCCTATCCAGTCTATCGTCGATGGGCATTTGGGTTGGTTCCAGGTCCTTGCTATTGTAAACAGTGCTGCAATGAACATTCGTGTACACGTCAAAAACGATGAGTTTGGGTCCTTTGTGGGGACATGGATGAACCTGGAAACCATCATTCTCAGCAAACTGACAGAGGAGCAGAAGATCAAACACCGCATGTTCTCACTCATAGGCGGGTGTTGAACGATGAGAGCACATGGACAAAGGGAGGGGAGCACTACACACTGGGGTCAGTTGGGGGGACATAGGGGAGGGACGGTGGGGGGTGGGGAGCTGGGGGGGGATAGCAGGGGGAGAAAGCCACATGTAGGTGATGGGGAGGAAGGCAGCAAATCACACTGCCATGTGTGTTCCTATGCAACAATTTTGCATGTTCTTCACATGTACCCCCAAACCTAAAATACAATAAAATAAATGGGAAAAAAAAAAAGATATTCCCAAATCATATGCTCTCACAGTCACAGTGAACATGAATTTTGCAAGGGAGACACTTTTACACATAGCCTACCAGTCCTAAACTCACTGCTTTTCCTGGCCCATTACTTCTTGAGAAACCCATGATGAAGGCATTTGCCTTCACTTTCTTCATCTGCCTTCTGGTGAACCATGGTGCTTCCTGAGTGGCCCTGATCTGCTTGGTGTTCTGTGTTTTTCCAGGGGACTGAGTTTGACAAAACTGCAAAACTCTCTCTCTCTCTTCACCTGCTTCTGACCTTAACATATCTCACCCAAGATAATATGGCTCAATCACTTAAATAAATTTGTTATTCTATATGTGGCCATTTAAACACATATATTGTCAAATGATAGAGATAGATTGAAACTCTATATTGAAACTCTATCTCAACAGTTAGATTGAAACTCAACTATTTGAAAATATATATGTTTAAATGGCCACATATAGAATAAAATTATTGAATAATAAATGGAATTTCAATATTCCCTGTAAAGATAATTTTTAAAGTGCTTGTTCTTTCTTTGGAATAAATTAGGAGAATCTGATAAAAGCAAGTGAGTGCAACGCAATTACTTCTAATGACAATGACCTCTGTGTGTACTACTTCCTGTAGGAGAGATGAGATGTAGTAAGTAAAAGGAAGACGTTTGTTTGTAATAATTGATAAGATTCATTTCTCCATAATTTGAACAGTTGGGACAAATTGCACTGGCTGAATTCCAGAAAGGAACAGTTTAAAAGGTAGGGGTGTAATGAGAAAAGTTATAACGGCATTTTGGATATCAGTGCAGTACCATTAATTTCACCAAATTGACTCATAAACTTGGTCTGTCTCCACTGGTGATGTATAACTATTAATGCTTATCCTTACATTATAATACATCTTTTGATATTAAAAATTATTGAAAAAATAATTAAAATGAGAAATCTACATCTACGCTCATAACGAAGCTTAGAAAATTGTGAAAATATACCATGTTAAATTGAATAGTAGTGACACAATGGATAATGTCTAGGACACCTTTTAATGTGGAATTCTAGTTGTACCAAAACGATCTGTGGAAAAACAAAATCTTCTTCCATTAAGTTGCCTTTTCATTTTCATCAAAAATTAATTGTCCTTATATGCCTGGTCTATTTTGGACTCTCTATTCTGTTCCATTTATTAATATGTTTACTTTCAACTCATACCATGTTGTCTTAACTATGAATTTATATTGTGAGCTTTTCAACTTTTTCTTTTTCAGAATTGTTTTGACCAGGCTAATTTAGTTGCTTTTCATGTAAATTATAGAATCAAATTGTAAATTTATACTAAAATTGTGCTATTATTTCTTTTGAGTTTCATTGACAACATATACCACTTTTTGAAAAATTTGCATCTTTGTACAGTGAGTCTTCCAACCCATTAGTATGACATATCTTTCTATTTCTTTTTTTATTTTATTTATTTTATTTTTGAGACAGTCTGGCTTTTGTAACCTAGGCTGGAGTATAGTGGTGCGATCTTGGCTCACTGCAACCTCCGCCTCCCAGGTTCAAGTGATTCTCCTGCCTCAGCCTCCTGAGTAGCTAGGATTACAGGTGCCTGCCATGACACCCTGCTAATTTTTATATTTTTAGTAGAGGCTGTGTTTTGCCATATTGGCCAGGCTGGTCTCGAACTCCTGACCTCAGGTGGTCTGCCCGCTTTGGGCTCCCCTTATAGGCATAAGCCACCGTGCCTGGCCATCTTTCTATTTCTTTAGGTCTGCTTTGGTTTCTTTCATTAGTGTTTTGTAGTTGTCAGCACATAGTTCATGCATCCATTTCTTGGATGTGGTACTATTGCAAATTGTTTTATTTTAAAAGTTTTAGTTTCCAATTGTTCATTGCTAGTATTTAAAAATACAGTTGATTTTTGTATATTGACATTGTATCCTCCAACAGTCCTAAATTCACTTATTAATTCTGTTTGCTTGTAATCACATATTGTTTGTAGGTTCATAGAGATTCTCTGTGTAGACAACCATGTCACTTTTAAATAGTGTCAGTCTTATTTTCTTCTTCCAATATTATATCATTTACTTCTCCTTCTTGCATTATTGCCCCATCTCAGTTCCTTCACATGCATATGCTGATAATCAGTCTGCTGAAAAAGATACTATGAAGATCTGTTTTGGTCCCTCTCTCTCTCTGTGCAAGGCTCTCCTTTTTTTGTACTCTGCCTTGTGAATTGTAGTTCTTTTGGCCTCCTTTAACCTCCAATTCCATCTCCTCAACTCAAATTCTGCTGGTTCTGCCCAGTCAACCATTTCTCCAGGCATTAAGGTAGGAAGAATCATAGGACTTTCATACTTCTTTGCCTCAAGCATCATTACTCTACACTGCCTATTATCAAATATCAAAATAATTGCTTTATATCTTTTTTCCCCTTTTTGGTTATTTAAGGATGGTGGGTAAATGTATCTGTTACTCCATCATGGGTGGAAGCAGAATTTTCCACCTTTTAGATTTTTTATATTGAATATGACTACATTGAAAGTAAAAATGATTTTTTAAAATGTGCCTTCATTTCTACTACATGACAGAAACATCAGTGAATTTCAGCTGGGTAAAGTACATTCAGTACTGTGATGAATGAAGATGATAAAGCTTAACTCAAAACTGTCTTCCATAAGAAGACAGCGTGACATTACAGAGACTAAAATAAAAAAACTGGAAGGACATGTTTTAATTCATGTTCTCTCAAAAGCAGTGCCAGACACTTAAACCTGAGAACTAGCAATTTATTTGGGAGTAAATCCCACAGAATGGAAGGAAAGAATGACATCAGTGAGATGTAGAAGGAAGAAAACCCAAAAGGTAAGAGAACCTTCCAGAATGGCCATAAAAATCATCTCTGCAAAGGATTGGAAGCTGGGCATTTATCATTCAGCCTCTTTTACTATCTGTTGACAATTTTCCCCCAAGAGTGTTAAGGTTGTGTTTTTCAATTCTCAGCACCTTCCTTAAGCTTTAAAGAAAAACCTGAGAGAGAAAAGTTTGGAGACACTGTAGAGGATGCCTGAGCTGGGATGTGGAGCATAATATTTAAAACTTTATACTATAGCTGTACTGAAATTCTAGTGACAGGAGGGGCATGACACAGAATAAAAAGGTGTTTTCTAGAAATCTAAATATTATCCTGTTATAAAAAAGTCAATCAGGAAATAGGTCACTTGAAACTGCCTTTGGTAATACAGATTCATTACAGTCACCTAATATGTGTTGGGAAACCTAAGGGGAAATGTGGGAAAACCAACAGAAAACTAGGTTAATGGACTTTTCTAGAAGCTTTTCAATGACATGGAAAGTTACAGTACCAGGAAATGTACTAGACACAACTGAACTTTGTTCATGAAATGAAACTGAGGTCAAACACAAAGCAAGAAAATGAGTGCTCCCCTGGCACTCTGCTACTTCTCCCACCTGTCAGGGAAATTATCAAACAACCTGTAACTGAACAAGGATCATGTTCTCTTTCAACTTCACTTCTGCATCAATAAATGACATAGACAATAATGCTAGCAATAGACATTTCAAAGAGTGAAAGTTTCTTTCAACGATGCTATATGACAGTTTTTAGGAACAATCACAAAAATGGTGAGTTTGTATTAAAAACCCACTAACATATGGATAAGACAAGCAGCGCATATAAAAATAGCTATTTTAATTTAATTATAAATAATTTCAACATGGAAATCTAAAACATATAACAAAACACAATATAAAATATATTTATGGGAACCATAACAAGGTTCTCAATTTCCAGATTATATTAACAAATTAAAAATTAAGAAAGAAAAATAATGAAGAATAATATAGTGTGTTCAAGGTACGTGACAGAGATGAATTATTAACAATTATTAACATGGATTATGAAAGTAAATATGAAAGTGTTAAAGTTCTAAAATTGAAAATTAAAGAGATGATGAAATATATGTCATGCAATTTCTGCATTAAAAACTTCAGGAGGCTGGGCGCAGTGGCTCACGCCTATAATCCCAGCACTTTGGGAGGCCAAGGCAGGCAGGTCACGATGTCAGGAGATAGAAACCATCCCGGCTAACATGGTGAAACCCCGTCTCTACTAAAAATACAAAAAATGAGCAGGGTGTAGTGGCACTTGCCTGTAGTCCAAGCTACTCAGAGGCTGAGGCAGGAGAATCACTTGAACCCAGGAGGCGGAGATTGCAGTGAGCCAAGATCATGCCACTGCACGCCAGCCTGGGAGACAGAGAAAGACTCTGTCTCTGTCTCAAAAGAAAAACCAAACAAACAAAAAAACAAAAACAAAAAAAACGGCAGGAATGGCACTATTAGCATATACTAAGAGCAGCAAATTATGTTAAATATTATTTGAACATATGGGAAATTTTTTGTTAATATTGAGTTTCAGCATGAAAATTTGGTAGTTATGTCACTGTCTGAATAAGAAATTTAGTGTTAATGCATGTACATAATAATTGTCAGAAGAAAAGGAGAAAATAAAAGAACCAAACATAATTATAGACTTTAACATGCCTGTTTAACATTGCAACATATCAAGTAGATAAATGTTAGTTATATAGTCATAAGTAATATTATTAATAACTATGATCAAATGATGATAATTACCTATTTTAAATACTTTCCATGTGTCAAAGTTTTTAGGCAGAAAAAAGTTCTGCCATTTTGTCAGATTATATTGCTTTCCGTTATTGTTATATCTTTATTAAATAATGTGTTCATATTTTTATTTTGAATTCTATATGACACAGTCAACTTTCTTTGGAAGTATTCATGAGCTAAAAATATAAATAAATAGACAAAAAGACTACAAAAACTCAGGACATTTATCTGAAGCGTGAAAAACATTGAAGATATTTTGAAAAGTCAGTATTTTTATGGCTTTTATTCAAAAAACAGGCAACAATAAATGCTGGCGAGGATAGGGAGAAAAGGGAACCATTATACACTGTTGATGGGAATGTAAGTTGCTACAATCATTACAGCAAAAAGTTTAGAGGTTCCTCCAAAAACTAAAAATAGAGCTACCACATAATCCAGGAATCCTGCTGCTGGGTATCTACCCAAAAGAAAAGGAATCTGTATGTTGAAGAGATATTTGTACTCCCATATTGACTGCAATACTATGCACAATAGCCAAGATTTAGAAGCAACTCAAGTGTCCTTCAAAATATGAGTGGATAAAGAAAGTGTGGTTCATATATGCAATGAAGTATTATTCAGCCATAAAAAGGAATGAGATCCTGTCATTTGCAACAATATGGATGGAACTAAAGTTCATTATGTTAAGTGAAATAAGCTAGGGACAGAAAGACAAATTTCACGTGTTCTCATTTATTTGTGGGATCTAAAAATCAAAACAACTGAACTCAGGGAGATAGAGGGTAGAATGACAGTTACCAGAGATTGAGAAGGGCAGTGCAGGTTTGGGGTAGAAGGGGCGATGGTTAACGGGCACAGAAAACTATTTAGAAAGAATGAATAAAATTTAGCATTTGAAAGCACAACAAGGTGACTATATTCAATAATAATTTAATTGTACATTTAAAAATAGCTAAAAGAGTACAACTGAACTTTTTGTAACACAAAGGATAAATGCTTGAGGGGATGGGTATCCCATTTATCCTAATGTGATCATTACTTATTGTATCTTTATAACAAATTATCTCACATACTTCGTAATTATATACACCTACTGTGTATGCAGAAAAGTTAAGAATAAATTTTTTAAGTCTTTTCAATGTTAAAGGAAAAAATATTTTTTAAATAGCTAATATTTAATGTTAATGGGTAATAGACACTTTGTTGTATTTCACATTCAGGGCACATTTAGCTGCTATGGTAACAATATGAGGTAAGCATATATCATACCCATTTTACTGATGAAGAAACTGATGCACAGAGATTAACCTGGCAATTTGATTTAGCTAGTGACATGATTTGGCTCTCTGTCCTCAGCTGAATCTCATCTCCAATTGTAATGCTCACATTTGTAATCCTCACATCTTTCTAAAGCTTCAAATGTGAAGCTTTAGAAAGATTGCTCTTCAGAATGCAGACTTTGAATTTATTTTCATGTTTACTGCCAACTGTTTTTAAGCCCTGCCACTCACCACTCTCCCATGTCCTTCTGTCCTACAGCTGTTTACTTTTGGGCCTAAGAGAGCCTGGACACTCCTCTCTACCTTGCTCACCAAGGTGAAGGAAAGTTTAAACCATCAAATTTATAGGGGAATGTGGGAGGAGAGCCCAGACTCTAGACTCATCCGAGAAGAAAGCCCAGCTTCAATTATCATTTCTTTTTGATCTCGAGAGACTTTCTTGTCCTCTTCAGAAAGCCTTCTTCAGTGAATAATAAAATATTTTATTCTCATGCAGTACATGGTAGCATATTTAGGCTTGACATTCAAAATTTTTGATTGACTTCCACTCATCTTTCTTTGAGTTTTTCCCAAAATCTCTTCATCTAGAAAAAAAGGCACTTTGGCAAAAGGTCTGCTACCTAATCTGTGTGGCTCTCTTCTAATGTCACAGAATCTTTTGGCTGTCATTTAATCAGTTGGAAACCTCTGTGGCTGATGGCACCTTTGATGAAGTTTTGCTTGGACCTGCTGGGCTTGTTCCACCCACTCGGCCTGGCATGCTGCACTCAGCTCATGCTACTGTCCCAGATCCCACCGTGGCCAAGGGCAAGGTAGGCATGGAGCAGCAAGGGGTGTCTGAGAAAGTGAGTGCAAGTCTGCCCAGTGTTCATAGCCAGGCACGCAAGCTGTGGTGGGGAGGGCAGCTCTAAGCACCAGCCTGGGTGCTGGCTCCCTGCAAGACTGTGCCTGGACCAGGTGTACCACAAGTGGCTTCCACTGCAGGCATTGGGGAATGTGGTTGCACCCAGAAGCTTGGAGATGCCAGAAACCACAGAGCCCCAAAGAGGGTGTCACAGCCCTGGTTCAGGGAACTCCTAGGTCTAGGCTCCCCAAAGGTCTGCAGCTCTTCTCTCCTTCTCATTGCCTTCAACCTGGCAATTTGGTGGTGCAAAGGGTGAGGGATGGTTTCACCCCCTTTGTGTTACAGCTCTTTCACTCCTGCCATCTGGCAGGTCCAAATTCTTGTCCCATGTCCGAGAATAATGAGGTACATGGAGAGCTGGAGGATCAGCAAGGTGAAGGGGAGCTTCATTGAGCAACAGAACAACTCTAGGAGACCCAAAGTGGGTAGCTCCTTTCCACAGGCAGGTTGTCCTAGCATCTGTGCAGCCCTCAGTGGACTGGAGACCCAAAATGGTTAGCTCCAACCTGTAGGCATCCGTGTAGCCCTCAGTAATGAGGAGATCTGGTGTGGGTTGCTTCTATCCGCAGATAGATTTTTCCAAAGTCTGGGTATCCCTCAGCAGAGAGGAGACCTGGAATGGGTAGCTCCAATCTGTGAGCATCTGTGTAACCCTCAGTGAAGAGGAGTTCTGGAGTGGGTTGCTGCTATCTACAGGGCTGTTCCAAAGTCTATGCATCCTACAGCAGAGAGGAGACCCAGAATGGGTAGCTCCCATCTGCAGGCTAGTTGTCCTGATGAGTGTACAGCTCTGAGTAAGAGGAGAACCACACCCACAATGAGTAACTCTTCTCTGCAGCAGGTTGTCCCATTATCTGCCTGAGTCTGGCTGAGTCCATTTTTTATGGGCTTCAGAGGGGTGAAAGTGCATGCTTATTGGTCTTTGGGCAGCCATGGGTGGGCACAGGAAAAGCACCATAAGTTCTCACTCTGGGGCATGGAACAGGCAGCTTGACCCCCATGGTTCAGTCTGTTCCTGGCTTGAAAGTGGGGCTTCAATGGGTACCCATCCCTTTCCACCCAGGAGCCTGTTTGCCTGCTGTTGCCGTCAACTTGCCATCCATAGTGCTCATGGTGTCCAGGCTGTTCATGCTGAGGGGTACCTGCAGGCCTGTGCTAAGCCACCCTCAGTCACTCTCCAATGCTCGTCAGTCCCCAAAGTCTGAACAGGGCCATGGAGGCAGAGGGGTGGCATGTCAGTGCTGTCCCAACTGTATGCACACCTGGCCATGTCTCAACAGCACTCAGGCTTGGCCTCAACTTTACTGCAAAATCAGAGCTGGCACCGGAAGCAGGGAGAGGCCAGGCAGCAGGAGCAGGTAATTCCAAGCCTGTAGGAAGAGAGGGACTTCCTGGGCCCCTGACAGTGCAGGGACTCCCAGCCACAGCTAGAGGGCGGCAGTTGCATCCAGGAACAGGAGGCTCTAACCCCACCAGCTCAGAAGGGATGGGGCTTCCAACTGTTTCTGGCTTTAGCTGGCTATGTAGAGTGCACAGCCCTGGCTTGCCTCCCCAGCTGAAGTCAGCATCTTTGTAGCAGTCGCTCCAAATGGGCTGCTGCTGCCATCACTAAAACGTGTCACTTATACAGCAGCAATTGGCTTTTAGTGTCTCTAATTCAGTTGACTAAATAATATGATATCCCTAAGCTCTTTTTTCTTTCTCTTTCTGGGGAATATACAAAGTAACTCCTCGTTACATTTTGATAACTGTTTAACTTTTAATGTGTATGTAACTTCTAAGTCCTGAATGTGTCGATCAGTCATCAGAATAAAGAGGCTTATAGTGGGTTAGGAGAATTTGTTTACTATGAGATATTATCTAATTCCAATGAGTCTTTCCTTCCCATCACTAACTTGTCAAGTAATATCTTGCACTCACTGCTATTATGTTCTTACCTTTTAATCACTAAGTCTAACTTTTGCCCATACTGCTTTCTGATTTTATTCTTACCCTCTGTACTTAACTGTGGTAAGTTCCTCGTAAGTGTATGTGGTTTCTTTTCTATTAAATACTAATATTCCTCTCTCAACCCACCTACTCTGTCCTGTCGATAACTGCTTATCTTTTCTCAGCTTTTTATGAACTTATTTCCCAAATTGGAAGCACATGTCCTTCCTGTTGCTTCTATAGTATTTTGTACTTTATCTCCTAAATAACTTACCACATTTTATTGATATGACGTAATTTACATTTTTGAGCCTCATCTAACCTAAGCACTATGATGCTTCAGATTACGTACAATTTCTTCGATCAAATATTTTCAGAAGTACTAACATAGTGCTGGTCAATAAATATGCACACAAGAAAGTCAATAAATATATATTGAATTAGTGAAGCATCGAACTTATAACAGTCATTAAATTAATTGTTAGCAGAATAGGTAATAGTTTTCCTTCGAAGTTGAGAATAAAATTTTTGAAATTGGTAGCTTGTCAGAAAAACTAGGGGTTGACTTCTAAAATTGAGTTGTCCTTAGCTTAAGCCTTTTTCTTCTCTGCATTGAGTAAATAACAATTTGTTTGTCAGTTTCTTAGCCATATCCTAAAAGTAAGCATCAATTACTCCTGCCTGCCAATTTAAGACAACTACCTCTTTTGTTCATGAGAAAAGCTGATAAAAGCAGGGGAAATACATTTCTGCAAAGTTAGTCAATTGATTTGTTTTTTGTTCCAAAAAATTAACAAACATTCTTGGATTACCAGACTTTAAAAGAACAATAGCAGGAAAAAAGCACATAAATGAACATTAGAATGATTGAGGGAAGAGAAATGAAAGAATATCAGGAAGAAAAAAAATTAATGATATCAGGAAGAAAAAATTATCCCCAGTAGACCTGTCTTAAAAGCAATTGTTCAAGTGAAATGAAAAAATGTTCAAATAGTAACATCAAAACATATGAGAAATTACATTAGCATGATGGCAAAATAGGAGTCTCCTCCAGTTCCACTCCCTTCCATAGAAATCCAACTAGCAACTATACACAGGCAAAAATGTATTTGTGAATAACCCAGAAGTTGAGAATGAGGCTAAAACCCCCACTTGGACTTGTAGTCCTTGGACTACAGAACTGAATGAAGCTACATTTGAAGGCTAAGAGGAACAGTAGCAGCACACACAAAGGCTTTTCCTGTACCCACAGTTTCTACAGTGGAAAAAGTTGGAGGTAATCGTTCAGTTTCTCCAGTATTGTAGGACCCTTCACAGGAGGCTCACTCCTGTCTCATCTCATGGGAAACACTGAAAGTACCAGCTAGACCACCTGGGTCTGTTATAGACAAACAATAGGAGTTGGGATCACAACAACTAGCAAACAGATCTTTGCTCTTTTAGAGACGCTATACCTGAGAGATTAGCTAACAGCACCGTACAGCAGAAAGCATGGTTCACAAATCTACCAGCTTCATTTCCCTGGCCAGCTTCCTGTCATAGCCCTAGTGTCCTCTTTAAGTTTTCCCCAGGCCAGGAGGCAACTATAAGACCAAAATTAACCATCTCACCCCAGTGTGAGCAGCAACTCCACCAAACCTTAGTGCTCTGGTTAAGCCTACCCTAATCCTTGAAGCAATTTCAACTTCATGCATATATGTCAAGCATAAGCTCTGCCCTGCTCTTACCATGTGGCTAAGCAGCAACTCCAGACACTTCTCCCAGACTCAGACTCACTTCTCTCAGACTCAGTTTTCTCAGCACATGGTTCTACCCCCACAACATTATTGTTCAGCTAGGGAGGACAATTCTGCAATTCTGCCTTATCAGAGACAATTTCAGAGCTCAGCCAGATGCTCAACCTGATGGCAGAGTTTAACAGTGGTCTCACTAAATGATGGAGCACAGCCAGCAGTACCATATGACTGTAGTGTATAGGAAGTTATGTAGCCCTATAGAACCTGGCACCAAGAACTGCCTATTTGTGGCTACTACTAGCCAGCCCACTCAGAATCCCAGCCTAGACTAAATAGTAAAGGTCTGTCACTACCAAAGAACACATGCAAAGCCTGGAAAACATGACCATCTCCTGAAGTGTTCAGGCACCATTGTAAGGGTACCAAAATGATAAAATTCTAGGAAAATAGGACACCACTAAAAGAAACTAATGAAGCTCCAAAAGTTAACTTAGAGGAAATGTAGATCTATAAAGTGACTATCAAAGAATACAGAATTATCCTCTCAAGGAAGTTCTGGAAACTCCATAAAACTTCCCCAAAAAATGAAAAACAATTTATGAGCAAAATGAGAATATCAACAAAGAAATCAAAACAATAAAAAGTAGACATTCTAGAGATAAGAATAAATAACAGAACTCAAATATGTATTAGGAGGTTTCAACAGCAGATTTAACCAAGCAGAAGAAAGAACTGCTTGAAGATGGCATATTGGAAATTAGTCAATCAGAGAAGGAAAAAACTAATGAAAAAGAATAAAGAAAGCCTATAGGAATTATAGGACAANAATAACTGCTTGAAGATGGCATATTGGAAATTAGTCAATCAGAGAAGGAAAAAACTAATGAAAAAGAATAAAGAAAGCCTATAGGAATTATAGGACAATATTGAATAAACTAACTTTCGTATAATAAAAATTAGAGATAGAAGAAAAGATATAGAAAGCATATTAAGAAGATAAGAGCTGAAATTTTCCAAATCTAGAGAAAGACACCAGCCTCTAGGAAGCTTACAGGTTGCCAGTTAAATTCAACCCGAAGAGAAGACAAATTGTAATCAAATTTCAAAAAATCAAAGATAAGGAAAAAATACTGAAAGCAGCAAGAGATAAGAAACATATCACATTCCAGAAAGACCCAATACAGATTTCATCATATTTATCAGCAGAAACCCTACAGGCTAGAGGAGAATGGGAATATAGTCAAAGTAGTTCAGAAAAAAATACTTCCATCAAAGAATAGTCTCCTAAGCAATGTTGTCCTTTAGAAATAACAGAGAAACAAAAACTTTCCTAGACAAGTAAAAGCAAGGAAGGTAAGCACCATCAGACCTGCCTTACAGAAATTCCTAAAGGGAATTGTTTCTCAGAAACAAAATGATGTTAATTAATAGCAAAAACAATAAGGAAGTAAAACAATGCTTAAGCATACCCAAAGTTTGCTGATACTGTTAAGTGTGGTATGTAAAGCCCTTTTATCTCTACCACGGAGGATTAAAAGACAAAGCTATTAAAAATAACGGTAGCTATAATACAGTGCTAAGGGGTAGAAATTGCCAAAAAAATTGTATTTTTGACATCAAAATCTGAAAGGTGGGGGAGGCAGTGAACAAGTAGTGTTTTTGTAGGTGGTTAAATTCAAATAGTTATCAACTTAATATTTTTGTTTGTTTGTTTATTGAGACAGAGTCTCAGTCACCCAGACTGAAGTGCAATGGCACAATTTTGGCTCACTGCAGCCTCCGCCTCCCAGGTTCATGCAATTCTCCTGCCTCAGCCTCCCAAGCAGCTAGGATTCCAAGTATGTGCCACCATGCCCAGCTAATTTTTTGTATTTAGTAGAGATGGGATTTCAACATGTTGGTCAGTCTGGTCTAGAACTCCTGACCTCAGGTGATCTGCCTACTCTGCCTCTCAAAGTGTTGTGATTACAGGCGTGAGACACTGCGTCAGGCCTAAAGTAACTTTTTATAAGAATAAAATGTTTCACATAAACTTCATAGTAAGCAGAAAGCAAAAATCTATACTAGTTACACAAAAAGCAAACAAAAGATTCAAACTATATAACCACAGGAAAACTATCAAACCTCAAAAAGATAGCAAGAAAAAATGAAAGGAAGGAAGGACCTACATAAATAATAATTAAAAAAAAAAACAGAAAACCAATTACAAAATGGCAGTAGCAAGTCCTTATCCATCAATATTTTCCTTGAATATAAATAGATTAACTTCTATAATAAAAACATAGTGTGGTTTTGGGTTTAAAATATGAACTAAATGGGTGAAAAAGTAACCATATGGGCTGGGCATGGAGGCTCACTTCTGTAATCCCAGCATTTTGAGAAGCCAAGGCAAGTGGATCACTTGAGGTCAGGAGGTCGAGACAAGCCTGGCCAACATGGTAAAACTCTGACCCTACGAAAAATAGAAAAATTAGCTGGACATGATGCAGGTGCCTATATCCCAACTACTCAGGAGGCTGAGGCAGGAGAATTGCTTGAAGCTGGGATGCAGAGTTTGCAGTGAGCTGTGATCACGCAGCCACACTTCAGCCTGGGCAACAACAGAGCAAGACTCCATCTCAAAACAAAACAAAACAACCATATGAAACTTAGTTTACCAGGTAGGACACACACAGACTGAAAGTGAAGGGATAGAGAAAAATATTCCACAGATATAAAAACTGAAAGAGAGCATGAGTAACTATACTTACTACACACAAGACAGACGTTAGTCAAAAACCATAAAAAAAGACAGAGAATGTCATTATACAATGATAGAAAGATTGATTTACCAAGAGAGGATAAAAATCACACTTATATATGCACCCAACATCAAAGCACCTAAATACATAAAACAATTACTGAGTGATCAGAAGGGAGAGTTAGAGCACAGTCCTGTAATAATAAGGGACATCAATACCTCACTTTCAACAAATACGGATAATCTAAACAGTAAATCGATAACTACATTTTGAAATCAAATTCAACTTTAGACCAAATGGACTTAACAGACATACACAGAACATTCCATCCAACAGCTAAAGAATATATATTCTTCTCAAGGATGCACAAAACATTTTCCAAGATAAATCATATGTTAGGCAACAAAACAAATCTTAATGAATTTAAAATAATCAAAATCACATGAAGAATTTTTTTCAAATCACAATGGCAGAAAAACAGAAATTAACATTGGGAAAAATCATAGAAAATATGCAAATATATGGAAATTAAACAACATGCACCCAAACAAACAATTTTGGTTTTTTATTTCTTTTTGTTACAAAGGAAAAGAGAAAACAAAAAATACCTTGACATGAACAAAAATGCAAGCACAACATACCAAAACTTATGATTCGTAGCAAAAGCACTCTTAAGAGGAATGTTACAGTGATAAATACCTTTATCTAAAAAGAACAAATAAGCAATCTAATATTATACTTCATGGAACTACAGGTATCTAGTATTACAACTTAAAAATCTAGAAGAAGAATAAACTAAGTCCAATGTTGACAGAAGAAGGAAAACAACAAAGATCAAATCAGAAATAAAATAGAGACAAGAAAAAAATGTAAAAAATCAATAAAACAGTTTTCTGAAAAGATAAATAAGATTAGTAACCCATTCCTAGATTAGAAAAAATATATAAATAAATATAATTAGATATTAAAGAAAGAGATATTACAACTGACATTAAAAAATGAAAAGAATTTATTAGAAACTACTATGAATTGTATTTACTAAATTAAATAGTAAAAAGTGGGATATTCTAGAAGAATTGTATAAATTCCTAGAAACATACGATGTACTAAGGCAGAATCATAAAGCAATGAAAAAATCTGAACAGACGAATAATGATTAAAATGGTAGAAATTATAATAAAATTCTTCCATCATAGAAAAGCCCAGGACTGAGCAGATTCACTGCTGAATTTTACTAAACTTTTAAAAAATTAATATCAATTCCTATCAAACTCTTTCAAAAAATTGAAGTGAAGTGAATACTTCCAAGCTCATTTTACAAAGCCAGCATTACCCTGATATCAAAGCCAAGTAAGAAACCTAAAAGTAAATAAAATTACAGACCAATATCCCTAATGAACATAGTTGTGAAAAATTCTCAACAGAATATTAGCAAACCAAATTCAACAACACATTAAAAGAATCATTCATCATAATCAAGTGGGATTTCTCCCTGGGATGCAAGAATCATACAACATACACAAATAGATAAACTTGTCACAATAACAAAAGTAAGAATAAATATTATATCATCATCTCAATAGATGTATAGAAAATCATTCAGCAAAATCCAAAATCTTTTAATGATAAAAACTCTCAAGAGACTAACTATTGAATGTACTTCAACTCAATAAATCTTATGCATGACAAACTACCTATCTTACATTATCCTCAATGGAGAAAAGCTGAATTTGTTTTCCCCATAAGCTCAGGGACAATGCTACGATGCCCACTTTCATCACTTCTTTTCGATGTAGTATCAGAAGTCCTAGCCAAAACAATTAGGCAAGAGAAGAAAATAAAAGTCATCCCAAAAGTAAATATAAAAGTGAAATTGTCTCTATATGCTGGCAACAGAATGTTATATGTACACAAACCTAAAAATACCACCAAAAAAAAGTTAGAACTGATAAAGCCAGTAAAGTTGTAGGATATAAAATCAACATGTAAAAATCAGTAGCATTTCTATATACCAATAGTGAATTTCTCAAAAATGAAACTAAGAAAACAATTTCATTTATAATAACAAAAAATTAAATATTTAGATGTAAATTTAATCAAGTAGGTAAAAACCCTGTATATTGAAAACTATAAAACACTGATTAAAAAATTGAAGAGAATACATAATATGAAAAGATAGCTTATGTTTATGTATTGGAAGAATCGAGACTGTGAAATATTTATACCACCTAAAGCTGTCTATAAATGCAATGCAGTTCCCATCAAATTCATCATGCCATTTTTCACCGATAGAAAAAATATTAAATTCATATGGAATCACAAGGAGTTTTGTCCAAAAGCATCACACTATCTGATATCAAAATGTAAAAAAAAAAAATTGTAATCAAAAGAGCATGGAACTGGCATAACAGCAGATACATCAACCAAAGGAATAGGATAAAAAGCCCAGAAATAAACCCAGCATTACAAGTCAATCAATTTTTGACAAAGATGCTAAGAAGACACAGTGAAGAAAGAACACTCTCTTCAATAAATGGTTTTGGGGAAACTGAATTTCCACAGGTAGAAGAATAAAATTGGATCCTTATTTCATAACATAAAAAACAAATCTAAAAATGGATTAAAGCCTAAACTATAAGATCCGAAACTATAAAACTACTAGAAGAAAGATAAGGGGAGAAGCTCCACAACATTGATCTGGGCAATATTGGCCATTATTTGAGCTATGAGCCCAAATGATAGGCAACAAAAGAAAAAATAGACAAATGACATGGCATCAAACTGAAAACTTCTGCAGTGCAAAGGAAATAATTAACAAAGTGAAGAGACAACGCATAGCATGCGAGAAAATATCTGCAACCATTCATGTAATAAGGGGTTAATACCCAAAATATACAAGGCCTTTAAATAGCTCAATAGCAAAAGAACAAAAACCCTAATTGAAAAATGCACAAACTACTTGAACAGACATTTCTCCAGTTAAGACCTACAAATGGCCAAGAGGTATGTGAAAAAATTAGATAAATGCAAGTTAAAACAGCAAGGAACTATCAGTTCACACCTGTTAGAATGGCTTTTATTAAAAAGATGAAAGAGAATAAGTGCTAGCGAGGATACAAAGAAGAGGGAGCCTTGATACACTATTGGTGAGAATGTAAATTAGTAAGACCATTCGGGTAAATGATATGGAGGTTTATCAAAAAACTGAAAACAGAGCTACCATATGATCCAGGAATCTGTCTTCTTGATGTCTATCCTAAGAGCTGAAATCAGATTGTTTATGAAATAGCTACACTTCCATGTTTATTGCAGCATTATTTACAATCCCTAAGATATGAAATCAAACTAAGTGTCCATCAACAAATGAATGGATAAATAATAGGTAGTATGTGTACATAACGGTGTATTAGCCTTTAAAAAGGGAGAAATCCTATCACTTGTGTCAACATGGATGAATCTGGAGGGCATTATGTAAGTGAAATAAGCCAGGCACAGAAAGACAAATACTAATACTGTATAAACTCACATATATGTGGAACCTAAAAAACATTGAACCCATAAAACTAGAGTGCAATGATGGTTAACAGAGGCCAGGGGTAGGCTGAGGAAAAAGGGAATGGGGAGTTGTTGATCAAAGGATGCAAAATTTAAAATAGGAGAAATAGGTTTTGAGATTTATTGCACAGCAGTATGACTATAGCCAATAATAATGTATTGTGTGTTTCAAAATAACCAAGAGAGAAATTTCAAATGCCTCACCATAAAAAGTTGCAAATATTTCCTGTGAAATCAGGAATAAGACACGGTTGCCTACTCTGGCTACTTCAATTCGGCGTTATTACTGAGGTCTAGCTAGAGTAATTAGACAAGGAAAAGAAACAAAAGCATCACGAAAGATAAAGAAAAGCTGTCCTTAATTGTCCTGTACATTATATACTTGGTATTATGCTCAAGTTGGTTTGCTTTCGTGCCAAATATGTGACTTCCCCCAGGTCTTATGTGTTATAAGCCAACCAAAACCAATTTCCGACTTTTGATGTAACAAACTTGTGACATGGAAGCCAGCTAGCTTTTCCTATACAGGAGCTGCAAAACTTGGGAAGGGTTTTCAGGAAACTGTGATACAAAATATTAAGTCCAAGTCAAAATAATTATTTGATTGTTCAGTTAATATTATGAAACAGAGCTCAGCAACTCAACTTTCCCTTGTGAGTACAAGCCAACAAACCTACCAATCCATCACTAATACCCAGAACAGTCAGTTCAGGTTTCTAAAGAGGCTATTAATACCATTAATATTAATTGCTTGCTTTTTTACCTAGGCTTAGGTGTGGGAAAATAGGATGCCAATAACTCAGTTGGTTCTAAAAGCCATTATCATAACAACAGTATGTTAGTTATATTCACAACCTTAAATAGGCATCTTTTAAGAAACAGCCTTACTGAAGTATAATTGCTCTACAAAGATTTGTACATATTTAACATTTGCAATTTGATTAATATGGACATATCCAAATACTCATTAAATGATCCCCACAATCTAATAGATGTATCTAACATCTCCCAAAACTTCCTCATGTCTTGTGTGTTTATGTGAAGAACATGTATAATAAGATCTATCCTACTAAAAAATTTTGAAGTGGAAAATATTCTACGCTGTTAACTATCAGCACTATACTGTACAGCAGATCTGTAGAATTTGTTCATCCTGCATAACTAAAGTTTTATACACTTTGAACAAATACTCCCTATTTTCTCCACCCCGAAGCCCTGACAACTACTCTCTTTTTCTGAGTTTGACTATGTCAGATACTTCATAGAAGAAGACTCATGTATTATTCGTCTTTCTGTGACTGATTAATTTCACTTAACATAATGAACTCCAGGTTCATCCGTGTTGTCACAAATGGTAGGATTTCTTCCTTTGTAAGGCTAATATTTTATTGTATGTGTATATTATGTTTTCTTCATGTGTTCATATTTCCATGGACATTTGGGTTGTTTTCATATAGTGGCTATCATGAATAATAATGCAATGAGCATGAAAGTGTAGATACCTCTTTGAGACCCTGATTTTATTCTTTTGGATATATACCCAGAAGTGGGATTGATGGATCATATGATAATTTTATTTTTAATTTTTTGAGGAACATAAATACTGTTTTAGTTAGTAGCTGTAACATTTTATATTCCTACCAACAGTGTATGAGGGTTTTCATTTATCCATCTCCTTGCCAAAAGTTACCTTTTGTGTTTTTAAAATTATAACCATCCTAACATGCATGAAGTGATGTCTCACCATAGTTTCGGTTTGCATTTCCCTTATAATGCTATAAAGGAATGTTATAATGTTACCTCTGTAAACTGGGGTGTGCTTACTCAAGGAAGTAAGACTAGATATCCACACCAAGGTTTGTAGTAGTAAAAAGAAAGAAATTTATTTGTTGGGCAGCAAGCCAAGGGAGATCAGGAAGTTAATGCTTAAGTCTCGATCTTGCTGATGGCTATCAGATAAGAGTTTTTTAATACCTGAGTAAATTTCAGGAAAGCAGAAGTTACAAACAAAACAGTGAATCAATCCATGAAGGTGACACATTGGTTTTGGCCTAAAAATGTAGGATATCTTGAATCAAGGACTTAATAAGATCATAGGTAGATTCAAGAATTTTCTGATTTGCAATTGGTTCAGGAAGAATAGCTTTGTTTAAAACTTTGGGTTCAGCAGAAAAGAATGTTAGCTCTGGCTCACGGGCGTGACTTTCTTCAGGCACCTCAGGAAGATTAGAAAGAAGTATGGTGGTCATAGTTCAGTCTCAGTTTCTCGTTTTCTGAGGTGCACCTGCCAGCAGATCTGCTTGGTAAAGGACTGGGTTTCTGAAAAACAACTCAGAGATTCTATCTTCAGTTTCTATAGGGGAATGAAACATTCCATGATTCAGCTTTCTTGGCTATTATTTGAGGCTATTACTACCTTCTTGATTATCAAGTCACTTATCTACTTCCCAGGGATAGCTAGGTGCCTATAATTTCTCTTGAAGAAACACAAAAGATCTGCCTTTATTTCCACGTTTGGGGAGTCTGTCAGGCCCCTCATAGAAGGTCCTGGCTCTGTCTTGGTAATTAATAATGTTGAACATCTTTTCATAAACTTGTTGGTCATTTGCTTTTTTTTTTTGCAAATAGAAATGTCTGTTTACATCTTTTGCCCATTATTATGTGGGTTTTTTGTTTGTTGTTTGTGCTGTTAAGTAAGTGTAGTTTCTTATACTGTCTGTCTACTTTGGAAATTAACTCCTTGTCATATATATGGTTTGCAAATATTTCCCCACATTTTATAGTTGCCTTTTAATTCTGTTGGTTGTTTCATTTGTATGTTGAAGCTTCGTATGTAGTCTAAGTTGTCAGTATTTGACGTAGTCTCAGATGTCAGTTTTTTCTTTTCTTGCTTATGCTTTTGGTATCATATCCAAGAAATTCCTAAAGCCAATGTAAAGAAGCTTTCTTCTTACATTCTCTTTTACGATTTTACAGTGTCAGGTCTTTCATTTGGGATAGTTTTTTTTTTTTTGGCATTGTATATGATTGGGGTTTTATTTTATTTTATTCCATACAACTATGCAGTTTGCTCAAACCCCCTTGTTGAAAAAAAACACCTTTTTAACATTGTGTGTTCTTGGCACACCTGTCAAAGATCAGGTGACCATATATAGACATCCTTTCTTTATATGGGTGTCCAGTATGGAGACTTGACAATTCATTTGGACCTTCCAAATTGCTGGACAAGATATTATTAATCATGTTTTAAATGTACCCAGCTATTGAAAATTTATCACAAAACATCAAAACATACATTTTTTCAAAATAATTGCATTAAGATGTTAATTTTTAATACTTTAATTGTATCTGGCTGCCTTATGAGTGAATGTAATGGTCTGATCACTATTGAGATGGTAAGTGGCAGACATAAATTAAACAGAAAAAGAAAGCTTAAAAGAGAAAATACAATAAATAAGAGAAAATATTAATTTTTCTTAAAATCTGAAAATAGTTAACCTTTCTTATAATAGTTTTTCTGATGTAATTAAGTCACATTCCTGAAGAAGCTTAAAAGCATGAAGACTGAATAAAATAAAATTATTTTACATTAAAAATTATTAGATGTCAAGAGCAATTCAAAGTGATGAATCCAGGATCTGTATTTCTAAATAACTGAATCTTGATTATCTGAGGCATTGTCTCTTTCTGTTTCTTCACAGCAGATGGAATAATTAAATCATTTAGGAGGTTTGCTCTTTGGTATGTTTTATTTGCAAATTTGGAATATTTTAAGAAGAAAAAGATGAATAAAAATACATACATTTGCAAACATACTTACTTTCTAAGGAAGCTGATTGACTTAACTGGTAATATTATACTTTAGAACATATAAGCAGAAAATGTCAGTTCCAATTAGACAATAATGCGCATAGAAACATCATAGCCTCGGTAGGAAGCTTGGAAGTACATTGACTTGCTAATGAAACAGTCGTTTTCCAACTGCCTGGGTAGATAATGCGGTATTATTTAAGAAGGAAGGATGCATCTTGCAATATGGGTCACTAGGACTCCAATGACTATGAAGCTGTGCTCATAAAGAAATAAGCATTACATGTAGCTTGTGGGTACAGCCTCATTAACTGTCAGGCACACCTGTTTATACAATTCCCCAAACAGAACCTGTCAGCATCTTGAATGAGAAGATAGAGTACAGTATGAATGAAAATAAGACTGCCATTTAAGAACTGCTTATCCTAAGACAAATTTTGACTCCCCTAATATAATGGGCCTCTTCTGTAGCTGACTACCCCCAAACCAACTTGTCACACCCTCTCTGTAAGGACATCAATATGTGTTTTAAGCAACACTGCTTAAGAAATTGCACTATACCTAATGAAAGCAATCTAGACCTTTCTGAGCATAAAAGCAAGTCAGGGGAATTGCAACTCTCTGGAAGAATGCAAGGAATGTAAGCGGTTGTCAAAGTAACAATTTCACTGCATAAAAGTTAAACGGGCAAAAAGACTATTGAAAACTGTTGGAAAAAAGGAGATGTTGAAATCAACTCCTTGAAGAAATGGCTGGAGAGCTGGTGTGGTGTTTTTATTGGTTGGCGGTATCCAGGTTCTTGGCATCTTGAACAAAGAATTGGACAAAACACTCAAACAAAGAGAGGAAAGAATGAAGAAATTTATTGAAAATGAAAGTACACTCCACAATGTGGGTCAGGACTGAGCATAGGGACTCAAAATCCCCATTACAGCATTTCTCAGAGTTTAAATACCCTTTAAAGGGTCCCATTGGTTACTTGGTGTATATCCTAAGCAAATGAAGAGGATAAAATAAAGTTACAAGATAATTTACTTGGCGTACACCCTATGGAGAGGATGTTTCCTGTCATAGCTGAAGTGCAAATTGCCTTATGTTCCCTGCCTCCAGACCTTATTTTCCTGCCTCATGTTCCCCCTGAGAGATGTGATGCCCGTAAATCTTTATGGGAGGCAGAGGGACCAATGGACATTTTTTCTGTAACTACTTCATGCTGGTTTCGGGTGTAGTCCTTATCTACTGGGGATTATTGAACTCTTGCCCCACTCTATCCAGTGGAGGCAGGGTAGCTTCTTGATGGTCAGAGGTAGTGTCTTCACCTGGAATAGGCTGGAACCTTTGCTGCATGATCATCTGAAGCTTGATGGTCTCTAGGCAGAGGAAATGAATTTGGTTAAAAGATTTAATGGGAACTTCAGGGGTTGAACACCTCTGCTGTCAGGAATGTTTGTTATAGAAATTTTCAGAAGACTAAACCAAAACTTGGTCTGTTCAAGAGTCTCTGTGTTTTTTTAAAGTCTTAGAACAAATAACTCCATTTTGATTTTAGTTTGGTTTGGTCTGTTCAGGCCTAGTTCATGTGCTGTTTTCTCTCAAAGGTTTTAAATGCTTGTGTGAAGCCATCTCTAGAATGTCATATGGCCTCTCTTTAACTGGAGTAACAGAAGCTGAGAGAAATGTGCAACCATGCAAACACCGTAATCTATAAATGACATGCCGAGACCAGAACCCCAAAATGATGGTAACAGAGAATGGTAGTAAGGCCCTAAGCTTTGGTCACACGTTCATCTAAGTGAGAACCTGACCAAAAAGAGGGAATTTTTTAAACAAAAATCTGGGAAGCAATTGCATTGATTTAAGGTTGTATTATCATTAAACCAATGAATTAAAGCTCTTTTGTATTAATTCAAACTTCACAGAGGAGCTAAACAGTGACTTTTACTTTTCATTTAACCACTTTGCACAGAGAGAAAGGGGTCAGGGACTGATGGGCAATAAATTCTTACCCTTTTGTTGGCATGTCAGGTTTCTGAGTTCTTTCTCCCTGAGAAAGAACTAAGGGGCCCTAGGGACCCCGCTCAACTGTGTACAAACAAACACATTGCCATGAATTAAGAATACTCAGAAATAGTTTACAAATTCTGAAGAAATTAGGCAGAGAGTGAGGAATATGACTTAAATTCTATGAATGACAGTATACTTAACACACTTAAGGTATCGGGAAACCTAAATCCAAAAAGTTAGTTTAAGGTTAAAAGACTAGTATGCTCCATTTATTACCGTGGGCCCAATGATGGTGACTTAGAATTCCAGATAAATGAAACATATGATTACTTGACTAAAAGCTTTAACAATGAAAATATTAATTAGCCAAATGTTTTCAATTCACTACTAGGTTTTAAAGAATGTTTTATTATCTATACTATTTCCACATCTTTCCCTCATACTTAATGATTCCTTACTATAATATTTCATAAATAACCTTTTAAAATCTATGATTTGAACAAACTTTTGGATAACTTATGAATTAGACAATTATTTTTCTCACTAATAACGTATATCTTTTTGACACATTTTGTATACAGAATTACATGTTAACTAGAATTCTTATCCTTTAACTTTAGTGAAACCCCAAAAAGCAAGAAATGCTGAAATATCAGATATAGACATTTAGATAAGAACAATTCCACAATTTTAGAAACATATTTCCATATATTACAACCCTTTCTAAATTGGAAATGTCCCAGATATTAAGTAAGCACTAACATAACTTTAAGATTTTAATTTACTCAAAAGTTTACCTAGAACATTTATCTTATTCATTGTACTAAATTCTTCAGCTTTTAACAAGGGAGGCATGAGGCATCAATTAACATATATTAAAGTTGGTTTGGTCCAGAAAGGCAGGCAAACTTGAACCAGGGAGGGAGCTTGGGGGCTTCCAAGTCACAATAGCAGGGAGACAAGTGGTTGTATTATTTTGAGTTTCAGAGTTGCATTGCCAAAGGAGGCAATCAGATATGCATTTATCTCAGTGACCAGAGGGGTGACTTTGAATAGAATGGGAGGCAGACTTGCCCTAACCATTCCCAGTTTGAATTTTTCCCTCAGCTTAGTGACTTTGGGAACCCAAGATATTTTCCTTTCATGTATTACTGTCATTCATCAAAATAAAGCATGCAAACCAAGATCATTTTGTTTCATCTGGATTTATGATTGTATAACCTTCTATGACAAACACTGACAAATCAAAATATCTAGAAAAGATATACATAGGGCTGGGTGAGGTAGCTCACACCTGTAATCTCAGCATTTTAAAAGGCCGAGGTGGGTGGATCATGGGATCCGGAGTTCAAGACCAGTCTGGCCAACATAGTGAAACCCCATCTCACTAAAAATACAAAATATTTACCAGGCTCAGTGGCTCAATTCTGTAATCCCAGCACTTTGGGTGGCTGAGGTGGGCGGATCACAAGGTCAAGAGAATGAGACCATCCTAGTCAACATCATGAAACCCCGTCTCTACTAAAAATACAAAACTTAGCTGGGTGTAGTGGTGTGCACCTGTAATCCCAGGTACTCAGGAGGCTAAGGCAGGAGAATCATGTGAATCCAGGAGGTAGTGGGTGCAGTGAGCCGAGTTCGCACAATTACACTGTAGCCCGGGCAACAGTATAAGACTCTGTTTCAAAAAAAAGTAAAAAACAAAAAAGAAAAGCCAAACGTAAAATCTGGACAAAATGTATACTGACATTTCTGAGGGCATTTCTATTTTTATTCTATCAATAATTTTAAAGCCAACTTGTTCTATAAAGTTATACTTAAGTCACATGAAGTTGAAAATTGCTTAGACTTATTTACTTAATTTATGAGTGCTGTTTTACTTATAAGCCAATTTGGTAGATACAACATATAACAATAAATATACATAAGATAAACACATATAGACATGTATGCACACACAGAAATGAAAATCCAGTAGCTTAGAACTGTAGCCATGAGATACCAATACAAGCTCACTGGTATTTACTTTGCCCCAGTAGATAATTCAATGAAGGCTGTGAACCAAAATTTCAGGTAAAGCAGTCTCCATGGCAGTTTGATTTTTTTTTTTTTTTGGGGACGGAGTTTCGCTCTTGTTACCCAGGCTGGAGTGCAATGGCACGATCTCGGCTCACGGCAACTTCTGCCTCCTGGGTTCAGGCAATTCTCCTGCCTCAGCCTCCTGAGTAGCTGGGATTACAGGCACGCACCACCATGCCCAGCTAATTTTTTGTATTTTTAGTAGAGATGGGGTTTCACCATGTTGACCAGGATGGTCTCGATCTCTTGACCTCATGATCCACCCGCCTTGGCCTCCCAAAGCGCTGGGTTTACAGGCTTGAGCCACCTCGCCTGGCCGGCAGTTTGATTTTTAAAGGCTGAAACTCCCCAGACTCTAAAGAACAGTGGTGCCAAACAGCACCAAACAAGAAGGTCACACATTAACCAGGCCCCATGCTTACAACAGCAGTACAAACCTGGATACATGCAATACCATCCCTCTTTCTCATTCAACAGCAAATTCCAGATTCCAAACAATATTGGGGTCTAACAGTATTGCAACTTTGAGAGAAAATTGTAAGGCGGGCTTAATACTAGACCACAGAACCTCTGCCGAGAGCATCCCTCTTGGAGAGGCTGAGGTCTGTAGGATCCCACAAAGCATTCTCTTGTAGGTTCCAATCTTAGAGTGTAAGATTCTCTGACCTTAGTTGGGCACTGCTGTCACTTGCATGTTGTCCCTCCAGAGCCTGCTATGAGCTTTCTAAGAAAGTCATGAACTATAATGATAGATAGGAACTGGACGATGGGTGGGCTTTTTTGTTCTTAGCCAGGTGAGTAGGATAAGGGAAGAATTTAACATAAGAAAAAAAGTTTTAAGTCACCCGAAACATGTGCGCGTTACTTCAGAGCTGAGTCACACGTAGGAATAAGGGACCACACCAGGAAGAGATTAAAAAAAAAGTCTTTTCCCCTTCTGAATAGGGAATTATTCCCATTCAGTCCTTGATCTTCGGTCAATACCAGAAAGTCACCCAAGCCAATTGCCCTCAATTTCCAAGGGGCTACTAGGAAACAGCTGCTGAAAGACTGAAAAAGAAAGAAAAAAAATTAAAACAACCCTGGACCCTTAAGTGAAGAACTGGATGCTGGTGGTTAGGGGCCTCCACATGGAAACCCCTTAGTTTCATTGGCCAGAGCCAGAATCCTGCAGTTGTTTCTGTGTTTAGGCACTGCCCACCAAGGGTCCTGAATTGGAAAGGAAAAGGGAGAAAGAGAAAGATTCCCCTGTGTGGAGCAGAAAAGAAAAGGAGAAAAATGAATCCCAAACTTTGGGCTTACTTCTTCCTCCAGTCTGGCTCATCAATGTATGTTACCAGTAGAGGATGTCCAGGATGTTGGCATCTTGAAAAAAGAATTGGAAAAAATGCACAAACGAAGTGAGGAAAGAATGAAGAATTTTATTGAAAACGGAAGTACAGTCCACAGTGTGGGAGCGAGCCCAGATATGTGGGAGCGAGCCCAGATATATGGGCTCAAGGGCCCCATTAAAGAATTTCTGAGAGTTTAAATACCCCCTAAAGGATTTCACTGGTTACTTGGTGTACACCCCATGTAAACGAATTCATTTTCTTGGCATACACCCTACAGAGAGGATATTTTCTATCATAACTGAAGTGTGAATCGACCTCATGTTCCCTGCCTCCAGACCCCATTTTTCTGCCTCAGTGTGTGGTGTCAGAGGTGACCTGTGTTTGCTAATTTGCCTTACCCAACATAAAAGTAAACTTTATCCTGTCTTCATGACAGAAGATAGCTTTACGCTCGGAGAAGTCACTCACTTCCTGTTAGGTTCCTACTCTAACACAGAGACCAAGAGATAGGAATACTGTCTCCTTCTATATTTATATTTAAAAAAAAATGGTTACCAGGTCTCTGAGAAACACATCCCCTGGGTCTCAAAGCTGGCAAAAGACTGTGAAGAGATGCATGAACATTTCAAGGGAGGCAAAGAAAAAAAACTACAATCAGATTATTTCTAAAGTAAATACTCTTTAAAAAGGGGAGTTCAGGGCTTTATAGTTACAAAGAAATCTATCTAAAGCTTAGTAAATCTGAGGGAGACATTGAGGACATCTCGGTCTCCATACATCAGAATACATATTCATAGTCATCTTAGCCAATGTCATCTCTTCACAAAATTAAGATATCTTTTCTTTGCCCTTACACTTTTACTATACGAATCAGGTTACTTCTTTGGCCTACTACACACAAAGTCTTTCCTTCTCCCACTCTTTGTGTTAGTGTTACATTATGTTGGTAATGTTACAACTCTGACCTCATCTATGATTCTGATCTCACTAATATAATACAGTATGATATGATATAAGATGATATAAACTTTCAGCTCACAAGCAAACTAGGGAGAAAGTGCTGAGATATGTGGAAGTTCAGAAAACTGTGATTTTTACTGTACACAGCAACAGCTAATTAGAATTTGTTGTAATAAACCAGTTTTGTGCTATTTTAATCTGCATAGGATGGAATCACAGGCTCATTAACTGGAGACGTAGATGTCATACCACAACAGAAAGCATATTGAATGGGAGATGAGATATATGGTTTTGAATATATTTAATATCTTACTTATTACTGTATAGACCATTTGCTCTGTTACTGAGTTCGATTTGGCACTAATTTACTTTAGTATAGAGACAGCAGGCCAAGAGAAGCACTTTTTTGATTACACAGGCTCACACCCACACATTTACAGGAGAAAATGTGTATTGAATATTTTATATGTGCTCTATCCTGTGCTGTGTTGTAGTATGCTATTATTCCTTTCTTTTATAACATATACATTAGAACAAGCATGTATAAAGTCCAAATTCTATATTCTATCAAAAGTAGCACTTGTGTAACCCACACCATCATCAAGATAAAAAACATTTCTCTCATCTCAGCTAAGTTCCCTCTGGTCCTCTTTACTCAATCCTCACACTCCTAGCAAGGCAATAACTATGCAAATTTTCATCATCATAGATTAGTACTGCTTGCTTCAGAAATTCATATTAATGAAATCATGCAGTTTATACTATTGGGTGTCTGACTTTCTATCCTCAATATAATGTTTTTGAGACATTACAGTGTTTGGTTTATCTGTAGTCATTTATATGAATATACCAAAATTTATTTGTCCATTCTCCTCTTTATGGATCTTCACATTATCTCTAGTTTTAGCTGTTATACATTAAGGTACATAAATATTTTTGTAAAAGTTTCATTTCTTTTGAGTCCACATGTTAAATGGAATTCCTGGATTGCACAATAGTTATATATCTAGCGTTGTGAAAAAATATTGTTGGGAATTTGAGATCATGGTGATAGCCCATCTCTACTAAAAATACAAAAAATTATCCAAGCATGGTGGTGCATGCCTGTAGCCCCAGATACTCGGGAGGCTGAGACATGAGAATTGCTTGAACCCGGGAGGTGGAGGTTGCAGTGAGCTGAGATTGCACCAATGTACTCCAGCCTGGGTGACAGAGTGAGACCTCATCTCAGACAGAAAAAAAATATCATCACATAGTTTTCAGCAGTATTTATATCATTGCACACACTTGCCAGTATTGTATGAACATTCCTCTTTCTTCATACACTTACCCATGTTGAGCATGTTCAATCATTTAAAGTTTAGCTATTCCATTGTATATAGTAGTATATCTGTGGTGTGAAATTACATTTCCTTAATACCTATTGAGAAATTTTTAATGTGTGGATTGAACATTTTTGTGCCTTCCTTTTGAAGTGTTTGTTACCATTCTATGTATATTTTCATTAGGTTGTTTTTCTTATTATTGACTTGTAGAAATTCTCACTCTTATCAGAAACATGGAATTATTTTCTCCCATTATTGCTGGCTCATTTATTGTTTCAAGCACCTCTTTGACAAACAGAAATTCTTAAGTCTTATGAAGTCCAATTTATTGTTTTCTTTAATAGTTGGTATTATTTTTGTCCTATGACTTTCTTGCCTATCCCAAGATTATGAAAATGTTTATTTATGCTATCTCCCAGAAGCTTTATAGATCTAGACCTTTCTTTAGGTCACTGATCCATTTGCAGGTTTTGTATTGTGATAAGTAAATTTCAAGATTTTTTTTCCTGTATGGATACATTATGGTCAATACATAATTTGATGGAGAAAAGATAATTCTTACAATATCAAGCCAGTGTGGTTCTGACATGTGGAAAGAAGCATGGATCAAATAAAAAAAAATAATGAGTCCAGGATTAGAATCTCACATATATGATCAATTATGACTTTCAGAAAACATGCCAGTATGATATATTAGGTAAATTATAGTTTTCTTTATGAAATGTTCCTAGAAAAATTAAACATATGCAAAAAGAGAAGGAAGAAACAAAAAAGGAAAGGAAAGGAAAAAGAAAAGAAGGAAGAAAGAAACTCAAACTTTATATTTCACCATATAAAAACATCAACTTGAATTTGGTCATAGGCCAACATATAGATTTGATCTAAAATATCAAATGATAAACATAAGAGAAAACTCCCTGTGATCTTAGTTTAAAGTTGTTTACACAGAAGACTCAATAAAACATGTCTTGAAAGCAAAATTGATAAATTATGCTTTACCAATATTGAAAACTATGCTCTTCCATAAAGAATGTGAACAAAATTTTTAAAAAGCCACAAATTGGCCACATAATTGCAACATATGCATTTTATAAAGGGCTTGTATCTAGAATGTGTATAGAACTCATGTAATTCACTAACAAGACAATATTCAATAAAATATTAAACTGTCGCCAAGAAGAAATACAGATCCAAATAACCGTGTGAGTAGATGTCCAAGATTATAAGTCATTAAAAACAACCACTTCAGCAAATTTCTTAGTTAACCTGTCATTACCATACAAATCAGAAACTTTCCGTCTAGATATTTACCCAAGAAAAATGAAAACATATGTCCATACAAGAGCTGCATTTGAATATTTATAGCAGGTTTACTTACATGATACTGGCATGTTTATTTATGCTATCTCCCAGAAGTTTTATAGATCTAGACCTTTCTTTAGGTCACTGATCCATTTGCAGTTTTTGTATTGTGATAAGTAAATTAAGTGCTTTCATTGTCACTGATCTTTAATCTTTAATGCCCAATAAATTATTAGATACTCTAAGAACCTTTTTATTTCCAATAAACTATTTTTTTATTTCTAGAATGTTAATTTGGTTTTTTTTCTTAAGTAGATTCACTTTTTGAAGCAATATAGGTCCTTAGCAAAATTGAAAAGCCAAGTACAGATTTCCCCTCTACTCTCATCCCCCCAGGTGCGTAGCAACCCACACTGTCAACATTTCACTACAGAGCAGCACATTTGTTATAACTGATGAATGTGTATTGACACATCATTACCCAGAGTCTGTAGTTTATATTAGGGTCACCCTGGGTGTTGTATCATTCTTGCGTTTGGACAAATGTATCATGTCATCTGTCTACCGTAATAGTATCATACAGAGTAGCCTCTTTCCCTGCCTTCTAAGCCCTAGCAACCACTGATCCTAAAGCTCTAAAATGATCTCCTATGGCTCCATGTTTTACATCTAAGTCATAGTGATGCAAGAGGTGGGATCCCATGGAATTGGGCAGCTCCACCCTGTGGCTTTGCAGGATACAGACCCCCTCCTGGCTGCTTTCCAGGGCTGGCATTGAGTGTGTCTGTAGATTTTTCAGGTGCACAGTGCAAGCTGTCAGTGATCTACAATTCTGGTGTCTGGAGGATGATTGTCCTCTTCTAACAGCTCTACTAAGCAGTGCCCCAGTGAAGACTCTGTGTGGGGCTTCAACCCTATATGTCTCCTCTGCACTACCCTAGCAGAGGCTTTCTATAAAGACCCTGCCCCTGCAACACACTTCTGCAAGGACATCCCGGCATTTCCATACAACATCTGTAATCTAAGTGGAGGTTCCCAAACCTTAATTTTTGACTTCTGTGTACCCGCAGGCTCAACATTATGTGGAAGCTGCCAGGACTTGGGGCTTGCAACCTCTGAAGCCATAGCCCAAGCTCTGTCTTGGCCCTTTTAGCTATGGCTGAAGTGACTGGGAAATAGGCACTAAGTCCTTAGCGCCCAGGAAACCACTTTTCCCTCTTAGGCCTCAGGGTCTGTGATGGGAGGGGCTGCCACAAAGTCTCTGATATGCCCTGGAGACATTTTCCCCATTGTCTTGGCCAATAACATTTGGCTCCTCATTATTTAGGCAAATTGCTGCAACAGACTTGAATTTCACCTCAGAAAATGGGTTTTTCTTTTCTGTTTCATCACTAGGATGCAAATTTTTTGAACTTTTGTGTTCTGTTTCTCTTTAAAAACTGAGTCCTTTTTTTTTTTTTTTTTTTTTTTTTTTTT
>NW_016107652.1:1854306-1864859 GCF_001604975.1 Cebus imitator | reverse complement strand
AATTTTTTGTATTTTTAGTAGAGATGGGGTTTCACCATGTTGACCAGGATGGTCTCGATCTCTTGACCTCGTGATCCACCCGCCTCGGCCTCCCAAAGTGCTGGGATTACAGGTGTGAGAAAACTGAGTCCTTTTAACAGCAATCAAGCCACCTTTTCAATGCTTTGCTGCTTAGCAATTTCATCTATCAGATATCTTAAATCATCTCCCTTAAGTTCAAAGTTCCAGGAGTCTCTAGGACAGGGGCAAAACGCCACCAGTCTCTTTGCTAAAACATAGCAAGACTCGCCTTCACTACACTTTCCAAAAAGTTCCTCATCTCCATCTGACACCATCTCAGCCTGGACTTCATTGTCCATATCACTATCAGCATTTTGTTTAAAGCCATTCAGCAACTCTTTAGGAAGCTCCAACCTTTTCCAAATTTTCCTGTCGTCTTCTGAACCCTCCAAACTATTCCAGCCTCTGTCTATTACCCAGTTCCAAAGTTACTTCACATTTTTGGGTATCTTTATAGCACTGTACTCTTGTTACCAATTTACTGTATTAGTCTGTTTTCATGCTGCTGATAAATACATACTCAAGCCTGAATGATTTGTAAAGAAACAGAGGTTTAGTGGATTCACAGTTCCATGTGACTGGGTAGGCTTCACAATCATCGTGGAAGCTGGAAGGCATATCTTGCATGGCGGCAGACAAGAGAGAATTTGTGTGGGGAAACTCCTATTTATAAAACCATCAGATCTCCTGATGGATTATTCACTGTCAGGAGAACAGCATGGGAAAAACCCACCCCCCATGATACAATTACCTCCCAGTAGGTCCCTCCCACAGAACAAGGGAATTATGGTAGCTACAATTCAACATGAGATTTGGATGTGGACACAGTCAAACCGTGTCAGTTTTTCATCTTCTTATTGCTGCTTTTAAACATTCCTTGTATATTTTGGATAACAGTTTTTTAGCGAATATGACTTTTGCAAATATTTTCTCTCAACCTTTGATTTTTCTATTATTTTGGGTGTTTCTTTCACAAACAGGTATTTTTAAATTTAATGAAACCCAGTTTATCAATTCTTTCTTTCTTTTTAAATGAAATTAGGTGTCACACTGTGGCCCTGGCTGGAGTGCTGTGGCACAATCATGGCTAACTGTAGCTTCAACCACCTGGGCTCAAGTAATCCTCTCCCTCAGCCTCCCAAGTAGTTGCGACTATAGTAACATGTCACCATGCCTGGCTATTTTTTTGTGTTTGTTTAATTTTTTGTAGGTACAGACTCCTGTTATGTTGCCCAGGCTGGTCTTAAACTTCTGGGCTTAAATTATCTTCCCACTGTGACCTCTCAAAGTATTAGGGTGACAGGTGTGAGCCACTATGTCTGACAGATTTGTTTCTTTCATCCTGTCTTTGGTGTTGTATCTAAAAAGTCGCTGCCAAATCAAAGATTATCTAGATTTTATTTTAAGTTACCATCTAGTTGTTAAATAGTTTTGTATTTTACATTTAGGTCTGATATCCATTTCAAGCTATTTTCTGCAAGGTGCGAGGTCTCTGTGTGAAATTTATGTATTTATTTGGCATATGGGTGCTCAATTGTTCTAGAACTATTTGTTGAAAACTCTGCCTTTACTCCATTGTGTGGCCTTTGTTCCTCTGTCAAAGATTAGTTCACTATATTTGTGTGGGCCTATTTCTGGGCTCTGTGTTGTGTTCTATTGATCTTTTTGTCTATTCTCTTTCCCACAATATCCTGGCTTGTTTACCATTACTTTGTTGTTTCCTTTTTCATTTACCGTTGACATCCCTTCATGTTTTTACACATTGTATGCATAAATTATTTTATTTTTTATTTTAAATTATTGAGCACAATTATAACTACTGTACTATTTTAAAGTCTTTATTTTATCACTCGCTATCAGGTTTATCTTTTGGTCTTTCTCTACTAACTGAGTTTTCTTTGCATTATGTTTTAAGTTTCTGCAATTTTTTCATATCTTGCAATTTTTACAAGGAAGTATTTTGCAGGATTTTCTTGCTGTTATTCTTTAAAGTGTTTAACTTTGTTATGGAAGGCAGTTAATCTATTGACTCATGAATTTCACCTTGTTGAGGTATGATTTTAGGGTTTGTTAGTTCATGCCTCCTGCAGTTGTTACTTTGTGGATAGACTAATTTCTCCAAAGTTCATTGCTATTACCAATATATTCAACAAGTTCTATCAGTGGGATGGCTGGAACTATCATAACACCCAGAACTGAGTGTATTGCATCATCTCTGATTATATTAAGGCACCCCAATAGTACTTTGACCCTTCAGGCCACAGAGTCTTCTCACATGTGTTTACAGCTTATCATTCAGTCAGAAACTCAAAGAAACTCCTCTTCAGCTTTCTGGAGCTTTCATTGGCCAAGATTTTTCTTCTCTAGAAACCAGTGTTAATTCTAGCCACCAGCAGGCCACACACCTCCATTTCCTCTGTCTAATGAAGACAATGCTTTTTGTTAGGGCTCAATGTCTTTGTGTTGTGGTTTGTGAAGTGCAGCCAGTTAGAATATTGGAATGACTACTGAGTTTGCCTCATTTGTTTTTCTTACATAAAAGATCAGATCCCTGAATTGTTCAATGCCTTAAAACAGTAGTTTATATCTATTGTCCTATTTTATCTTATATTTCTGGTAGTGGGCTAAGTCAGATACATATAAGTCATGACAAAAACTCAGTATGTTCTCTTTCATTTAGTCTTTGCAGTGTATTCCATTTTTATGGCAGATTAAGAAAGAGATTAAGACAGAACTTATATAAGAGGGTAGGTGAGTGAAAAGCACAAAGATCTGTCTGTTTCTAATGCCCACAAACACCGAGCTTTTTATAGCACCGATTTTATATTACTTTCTTTTTTAATGTAGTTATGACTCGAGAACTATTTCTTATTTTTTAAAAAGATTCCTCTAACAATGAAGTTGTTAATGTGTTCAGATTCAGCATAAAAGGGGCTACTTAAATACGAATGTTTTATAGTAATTATCTGCATTACTTTTATAAAAATATTTCTTGGAACCAAGAACTAAATAAAAGTGCCCCATAAACATAGGATTGTGTTGTGTTTACTTGCTTGTGTGCTTGGTCTTGCTGTGGGATTATCTCTTAATTACAAGTTTAGCCTTGGCAGCCAAGATGAATAGGAAATCATGTTAAAATTCCAATCTGCCATTTCTCTTATTTTTCTGTCAGTCAGGGAGTTCTACTTGAGAAATAAATTGAAAATGCCTACATGCAGATACCCTGAAGGAATAATTGCTGTAAGTGCAAAATTTACAAAAAAGATGAGTGATGCCAAAGAGCTAAGAAAAAAATTAAGCAATTCATGTTATGGGGTTTCAGAATTAAAATGAGATGGCTTTTTAAAACATTAATTATACTTTGGTCAAAACATTACACAGGTGGCAGTGGGAATTTGACAAATACTAATAGTTAAGTAATGATCAAAGGGTACATAGAACAAATTCACTTTTGAACATACACAAAAGGTGATGATAACTTTTATACCTTTAAGTATACAAATATTTTATATCTGCACTTTACAATTTTTCATTGACAGCATATACTTTCTATTAACTCATTTCCCCAAAGAATGAGACTTATCTAACATGGCAGAGAAAATGCTGATGCTATCTCTATTACAGATACTGATGCTATCTCTACTAGTCATTGAGTGTTTCACTTGATTAGTCGAAATTCAGTTTGTGAATAATGAGGCTGAAAGTATAAAATAGAAGCACTAATTTAATGTTACACATAATTCCATTATTAAAATAATAGGATCATTTTACACATAATCTCATAATCAAAACATTTACCTCTACAATGACCTTATGTGAATGTTACTTCAAAGTGGTCATATTTTAAATTGTGAGGCTCGTGTTTCTGATCTGAGAATTTCCAACCATTTAGCAAAGCTCTGTGAATCACCGCTGGAAGATTAAACAAACTGAGAGCAAATGAAATATGAAGACATTATATGTCACTCTAGATAATCCAATTTTGGCAGAGAGAAAAGTTGCATATTTGTGACATTTCAGAAAGACTTAGACTGAGGTGTGTGTGTGTGTGTGTGTGTGTGTGTGTGTGTGTATGTAAGTAATTATTTACATGAATGCATGAACATGAATTTTTGGCAAACATACTTTTTGGTCTGGTAACACTAAGAAATTTTATATAAGTTCATCAAAAATAATAATACTTAGATACAGTGATTTTTACAGTAGTCACAGCGCTTCCCTGAGCACTCTGATGGAAGTCTTTAATAACAAAATAAAACATGGTGCACTAAAAGAAAGAATCATAGGTGAACATGAGAGAACTGAGGTTCTTTGAATTACTCAGTAAGTTAGTGAAGATGAAGCAAAGATTCACAGTACGGGGTATTGCCATTAATACAATCCTTATGCCTTAAATAGTCTTTCTTAAATGGACTTTATCTTAAAGAAAACATTATACAAATTTTTTTTTCTCAAGCTATATAACATTTTGAATTGGTTTTAAGAATATCTCACATTGTCTTGTGTTTCATCCCCTTAGGTAGTTGAATGTTTCTGGCACGTTTATGACAGTTAAGCTGAGGTAGTAGAAATTCACAGCCACCTCTTACCGAAAAAAAGTGTTGATATTTCCTAGAACTGAATAAAACTCTATCACATATTTTCACCTACCAAGCTAAATAATATTTATTTTGTAAAAATTAAGTGTTTTTCAACTAAAATTTTTTATACCTACTTAATAATATTTTTGTTTTTGTTTTTGTTTTGAAGATGGAGCCTAGCTCTGTCACCCAGTCTGGAGTGCACTGGTATGATCTCAGTACACTGCAACCTCCCCCTTCTGGGTTCATGCAATTCTCCTGCCTCAGCCTCCCGAGTAGCTGGGACTACAGATGTGTGCCACCACGCCCAGCTAATTTTTGGTATTTTAATAGAAACGAGGCTTCACCTTGTTGCCCAGGCTGATCTTGAACCCCTGAGCTCAGGCAATCCACCCGCCTCAGCCTCCTAAAGTGCTAGGATTACAGGGGTGAGCCACCGTGCCTGACCAATAATTTTTAAGAGCAGTGAAGTTATCCTTTGAAATATTTAAATCAATGTTCATTTTAGAGAGTTTTGGTGGATAGCAATTATTTTAGCAGACCCTATATTATTCTACTATTCATATTTAAACTATACATGCCATGAAATTAATTTAAATTACATGATGCTGCAGTGCTTGTATAATTGATTGTGAACCACCTCCTGTAATTCACATAGTCCATAATTTAGTTCCCTCCCACAGAGTATCTTAATTTTGGTGTGGATGTCCAACTGCATATGGCAAAAATGAAGAAGTACTACTTCCAAAATTAGATTACAAGAGACAGTCTTAAATTTTCAGAGTTGCTCTGAGAAAAGCCAGCTGTCATTTTGTGAGAACAATCAGGCAGCCTGTGGAGAGGTCTACATGGCAAAGAAAAGGCATCTTCTGCCAGCAACCAGGGAAGACTGATGACTTCTAACAACCGTAAGAGTTGTCCTGGTGGTGAATCCTCTAGCTCCAGTCCAGGCCTACAATAGCTGCTGCCTGGCTGACAGGTGGAATACAGCCTGATGATTGAGCATGAGCCAGAGCACCTAGAAGTTTCTTTCTGGGTTGCTGACCCTCAGAAACTATATTATGTAGCATATATATATATATATATATATATATATATATATATATATTTTTTTTTAATTGTATTTTAGATTCTGGGGTACATGTGCAGATCATGCAAGATTGTTGCATAGGTACATTCATGGCAAGGTGGTTTGTTGCCACCATCCCCCCCGTCACCTATACCTGACATTTTCCCCCATATTATCCCTCCCCCACCCTCCCTCCCACTATCTCTCCCATAGCTCCCCACAATGGACCCCAGTGTATGATGCTACCCTCTTTGTGTCCAAGTGTTCTCATTGTTCAACACCCACCTATGAGTGAGAACATGCAGTGTTGATTTTCTGTTCTTGTGTCAGTTTGCTGAGAATGGTGGTTTCCAGGTTCATCCATGTCCCTACAAAGGACACAAACTAATCGTTTTTTATGGCTGCATATTATGGTGTATATGTGCCACATTTTCTTTGTCCAGTCTAACTTTGATGGGCATTTGGGTTGGTTCCAGGTCTTTGCTATTGTAAACAGTGCCGCTATGACCATGAGAGTGCATGTCTCTTTAAAATAGAATGATCTACAGTCCTTTGGGTATATACCCAGTAATGGGATTGCTGAGTCAAATGGAATTTCTATTTCTAGGTCCTTGAGGAATCACCACACTGTCTTCCACAATGGTTGAACTAATTTACACTCCCACCAACAGTGTAAAAGTGATCCTATTTCTCCACAACCTCTCCAGCATGTGTTGTCTCCAGATTTTTTAATGATTGCCATTCTAACTGTTGTGAGATGGTATCTCAATGTAATTTTGATTTGCATTTCTCTAATGACCAGTGATGATGAGCATTTTGTCATATGTTTGTTGGCTTCATATATGTCTTATTTCGAAAAGTGTCTGATCATATCCTTCGCCCACTTTTTGATGGGTTTGTTTGTTTTTTTTTCTTGTAAATCTGTTTCAGTTCTTTTTAGATTCTGGATATTAGCAGTTTGTCAGATGGGTAGATCCCAAAATTTTTTCTGATTCTGTTGGTTGCTGGTTGGCTCTAATGATTTTTTCTTTTGCTGTACAGAAGCTCTGAAGTTTAGTTAGATCCCATTTGTCTATTTTAGCTTTTGTTGCCATTGCTTTTGTTGTTTCAGTCATGAAGTCCTTGCCTATGCCTATGCCCTGAATGGTTTTGCCTAGGTTTTCTTCTAGGGTTTTTATGGTGTTAGGTCTTATGTTTAAGTCCTTAATCCATCTGGAGTTAATTTTAGTGTAATGTGTCAGGAAGGGGTCCAGTTTCTGCTTTCTGCACACTGTTAGCTGATTTTCCCTACACCATTTATTAAACAGGGTATCATTTCCCCATTGCTTGTTCTTGTCAGGTTTGTCAAAGATCAGATGGCTGTAGATGTGTGGTGTTGCTCCAGAGGCCTCTGTTCTGTTCCATTGGTCTATGTCTCTATTTTGATGACAGTGCCATGCTGTTTTGATTACTGTTGCCTTGTAATATAGCTTGAAGTCTGGCAGCATGATGCCGCCAGCTTTGTTCTTTTTGCTTAGGATTGTCTGGGCTATGCAAGCTACTTTTTGGTTCTATATGAAGTTTAAAGTGGTTTCTTCCAGTTCTGTGAAGAAGGTCATTGGTAGTTTGATGGGGTTAGCATTTAATCTATAAATTACTTTGGGCAGTCTGGCCATTTTCACAATATTGATTCTTCCTAACCTGAGCATGAAATGATTTTTCCAACTGTTTGTGTCTTCTCTTATTTCCTTGAGCAGTAGTTTGTAGTTCTCTTTGAAGATGTCCTTTACCCACTTTGTTAGTTGTATTCCTAGGTATTTTATTCTTCTTCTAGCAATTGTGAATAGAAGTTGGCTCTTGACTTGGCTCTGTGTTTGTCTGTTATTGGTATATAGGAATGCTTATGATTTCTGCATGTTGATTTTGTATCCTGAGACTGCTGAAGTTGTTATTAGTTTAAGGAGATTTTGAGCTGAGATGATGCGGTCTTCTAAATATATATTCATGTGGTCTGCAAATAGAGACAATATGTCTTCCTCCTTTCCTAATTGAATACCCTTTATTTCTTTTTCTTGCCTGATTGCTCTGGCTAAAACTTCTAATACTATATTTAATAAGAGTGGAGAGAGAGCACATCCTTGTCTATTGCCAGATTTCAGAGGGAATGCTTCCTGCATTTGCCCATTCAGTATGATATTGGCTGTGGGTTTGTCATAAATAGCTTTTGTTATTTTGAGATACGTTCTGTTGATACCTAGTTTATTGAGAGTTTTTAGCATAAAGCGCTGTTGAATTTTTTCAAAGGCCTTCTCTGCATCTATTGAGATGATCATGTGGTTTCTGTCTTTGGTTCTATTTATGTGGTGGATTACATTTATGAACTTGCGTTATATTGAACCAGCCTTGCATCTCTGGGATGAAGCCAACTTGATCATGATAGATAAGCTTTTTGATGTGCTGTTGCAATCCATTTGCCAGCATTTTATTGAAGATTTTTGCATCTATGTTCATTACGGATATTGGCCTGAAGTTTTCTTTTTTTTGTTGAGTCTCTGCTGGTTTTGGTATCAGGATGATGTTGGTCTCATAAAATAAGTTGGGGAGGATTCCTTCTTTTTGTATTGTTTGGAATAGTTTCAGAATGATTGGTCCCAGCTCCTCTTTGTATGTCTGTTAGAAATCGGCTGTGAACCCATCTGGACCTGGACTTTTTTTGGTTGGTAGGCTGTTAATTGCTGCCTCATCTTCAGCCCTTGTTCTTGGTCTATTCAGGGTTTCAAATTCTTCCTGGTTTAGTTTTGGTAGGGTGCAAATGTCAATGAATGTATCCATTTCTTCCAGGTTTACTGGTTTATGTGCACAGAGTTGTTTGTAGTAATCTCTGATTACTTGTTGGTTTCATAGAACATCTTTTTTTCTGCCTTCATTTCATTGTTTATCTAGTCAACATTCGGGAGCCAGTTGTTCAGTTTCCATGAAGTTGTGCTGTTTTGAGTTAGTTTCCTAATCCTGAGAACTAATTTGATTGCACTGTGGCCTGAGAGACTATTATGATTTCCATTTTTTTTTTTGCATTCCCTGAGGGGTGATTTACTTCCAATTATTTGGTCAATTTTAGAGTAAGTGCGATGTGGTGCTGAGAAGAATGTATATTCTGTGGCTGTGGGGTGGAGAGTTCTGTAGATGTCTATTAGGTCTGCTTGTTCCAGTTCTGCATTCAAGTCCTGTATATCCTTGTTGATTTTCTGTCTTGTTGCTCTGTCTAATGTTGACAGTGGAGTGTGAAAGTCTCCCACTGTTATTGTGCGGGAGTCTAAGTCTCTTGGTAGGTCATTAAGAACTTGCTTTATGTATCTGGGCACTACTGTATTGGGTACATATATATTTAGAATAGTTAGCTCTTCTTGTTGTATTGATCCTTTCACCATTATGTGGTGTCTTTCTTTGTCTCTTCTGATCTTTGTTGGTTTATGGTAGATTTTATCAGAGACTAAAATTTCAACCCTTGCTTTTTTTTGCTCTCCATTTGCTTGGTAGATCTTCCTCCATCCCTTTATTTTGAGTCTATGTGTGTCTTTGTGTGTGAGATGGATCTCCTGAATACAACAGACTGATAGGTTTTGAATTTTACCCAGCTTGCCAGTCTGTGTAGTTTGATTGGGGCATTTAGGCCATTTACATTTAACATTAATATTGTTATTTGTGAATTTGATCTTGCCATTTTGTTACTGGTTGTTTGTTTTACCCATTGGTTGATGTAGTTTCCTCATTGCATTATTGTTCTTTACCATTTGGTTCGTTTATGCAGTGGATGGTACTGGATGTTTTTTTCTGTGTTTAGTGCTTCCTTCAGGAGCTCTTGTAAGGCAGGTCTAGTGGTGTGAATTCTCTCAGTAATTGCTTGTCTGTAAAGGATTTTATTTCTCCTTCACTTATGAAGCTTATTTTGGCTGGATATGAGATTCTGGGTTGAAAGTTCTTTTCTTTAAGGATGTTGAATATTGGTCCCCACTCTCTTCTGGCTTGTAGGTTTTCTGCCAAGAGATCTGCTGTGAGTCTGCTGGGCTTTCCTTTTTGGGTGACCCAAACTTGTTCTCTGGCTGCCCTTAGCATTTTTTCCTTCATTTCAACCCTGGTGAATCTGACAATTATGTGCCTTGGGGTTGCTCTTCTTAAGGAGTATCTTCTTGGTGTTCTTTGTATTTCCTGTATTTGAATGTTGGCCTGCTTTGCTAAGTTGGGGAAATTCTCCTGGATAATATTTTGAAGAGTGTTTTCCAGCTTGGATTCATTTTCCCCATCCTCTTCAGGTACACCCATCAAGCATAGATTAGGTCTTTTAATATAATCCCATATTTCTTGGAGGCTTTGCTCATTTCTTTTCACTCTTTTCTTGCCTTCCCTTTTTATTTTATTGAGCTTATCTTCAATCTCTGATATCCTTTCTTCTGCTTGATCAATTTGGTTGGTGAAACTTATGTATGCATCACGAAGTTCTTGCGTTGTGTTTTGCAGCTCTGTCAAGTCCTTTATGTTCTTCTCTAGGCTGGTTATTCTAGTTAGCATTTCATCTAATCTTTTTTCAGGGTTCTATGTTTCTTTGCATTGGGTTAAAACATGTTCTTTTAGCTCAGAAAAGTTTGTTATTACCCACCTTCTGAAGCCTGCTTCTGTCAGTTTGTCAAAATCACTTTCTGACCTGTTTTGTTGCCCGCTGTGCTGGTGAGTCGTTGTGATCTCTCGGGGAAGGAGAGGCATTCTAGACTTTGATGTTTTTGTCCTTTTTGTGCTGGTTTCTTCCCATCTTCTCTGAATGGACGTCCTTTCTGTTAAAGTTGGGGTTATTTCTCCTGTATAGGCTTTTT
>NW_016107652.1:1843851-1854171 GCF_001604975.1 Cebus imitator | reverse complement strand
CCTGTGGAGGCGCTGCTGGGCTGCCTCAGTCTCAACCAGGCTGCTGTTTATTCTTTGCCTGGGTTCTGTCCTGGCGGGGTTATCCCTGCCTTCCCAGTGGCGGGCTCTTTCCCTCTGCCAAGCCCGCTGTTCCTGGGTGGAGGATGTGCTAACTGTGATACTCTCCTGGGAGAGGGACTCCGGTTGCTGTGTCTTGTGAGGCAGGGGCCTGTCTGGCCGTATCCCCTTCCCTGCTTTAAACTCTCCTTTCTGTGGGATGGGCAGTTCCTTCTCGCGAGCTTTCTGTGTATTACTCCTAATCTCCACCCTGGTCTGTGCTAACAAGGCACCAGTCTGGCCGGGGCTGCCAGCCTGGGCTGTCGCCCGGGTCTATGACTCTGGGTGGTTCTCAGCAAGGCAGCATTTCCCTAGTCTGTGTGCTGCCGAAGTCTCACAGTGAATTTTTGTACCTGATTCAGAGAACCAAGGAGGAGATACCTCTCCCCCATCCTCCATGCCTGATACACTTTCCAGGTGGGGCAGTGCCCCGCCTTGCCTCAGCTGGATGCCTTTGGGCAGCTTTTGCTGACTTTTTTGGGGGGTTAAACCCTCTGTTCAGCCAGTCCCTTTAAAACGAAACTGGTACCTCGCTCAGAGGCGCAGATATCGCTCTGGTTCTGTCTGACTCAGTGCGGAGAAGCTTCCCTTCGGCCATCTTCCCCTGAATCCTGTAGCATATTTTTTTAAGCTGCTAAATATTAGGATAATTTGTTACAAAGAAATACTGTATTAATACAAGTTATTTACAAGAAAGACATAGTATTAATTTTTTTACTTAGGTAATGTGTTGTAAAATAAAATTATTGATAATATAAACATAAAGATTAAATGTGTATATTCTTTTTGGCAAATTAATTCAGAAAAACTTGGAACAACGGTTATAAAACTCTAGGCTACTGGTCTAATTATTATAGTCTTCTTAAAGGGGAAAATGCAGAACATTTATTTTCTCATAAAGTCAATTTATTGTGGATTTAAGAAAATATTTGACATAGAAAATATGTCTACATATTTTACTATTATGAACTGACAAATTTGGAAATAATTTTAGATACATTATATACTTTTTAATACACTTTTTAAAGTGTTCAGGTCCCTTTTGGCAAATTGGTAGGTACTCTGTGCGTTTTCTGGAATGACTTCTTTATTGATAATAGGAACAAATCTGAAAGTTCTAGGCACAAATGTAAAGGTAAAAGCAATGTACAGCGATAGCAGCAGTAGGACTGAAATGTGTGTTATCCACTGAGAAAATGAAACAAAATAAACATGGATATTTTAAAACACCATGTAACGATTTATTCTGTGTATTCTCTAAAACTTTTTAATTTCCTATTACAGCTCTGTTTTGGTCTTTTAGTAAAAGTAAATCTTGTTGTTTAATCTAACTTTATGTATTTCATAAAAATATGTTGTATTTTTACTCAGTCACATGACAAAAATAAGAACATAGAGTTGGGCAGAAATTAAGTAAGTATATTTGAAGATCTAAAATAATAATCACTTTTACTAAGTAATGAATTGGAAAGCCATGTACTATATTTTCTAATTTCCTAGTAGTTATGTAATAGTTTTTACTTGGAGAAAAAGTTTAAAAAACTTTATTGTGTTACTAAACCTATGGAAATGTCCAAACAAAATGAAGTTCATGGTAAATTGCAAGTAGAGAAAGACCAGCTTTTCCCCTATGTTAATAAATGTGGGACAGTCTGGACTATACACATATAAAAAAACAAAAAGCCAGAAACAAAACATGAAAATCTTAAACCATTACCTTGCACCATGCAGCAATGACAACAAAAAACTAACAACAACAGCAAAAAACAAAACTAGTAACAACGACAACAGAAATACTAATTCAAATCAATCCCAGGCCTAAGATTAAGAGATAAAACTGTAAGACGTCTATAATGACATACAGTAGAATGTCTGCATGATCTTAAGATGGGCAAACAGTTCTTAATATGATACAAAACTTATTTTGATAATATTATTGATGATTGTATGCCAAACATTCTCATATTAAATATTTTATGATAACTATACCATTGAAAAAGGAAATACTTTGTTATCTTGTTTCCCATCATCATCTTGTGACAGATATTAAATAACTTGTACAGTTTCACAGCCAGCATAATGTAAACCTGAGATTTAAAAATATGTAGCTTTAAACATCATGGACTTTGGGATCACAATCCTTTGCCTCTCAGTTATTTTTGAAGTTCTTTAAAATAAAATCAAATAATTGAAAGATATTAAAACACGAGTAGGCAAAAGTAATGCACGATATTGTAAGAGAACTGCAAATTAATGCAATGCTCCAATAATTGAAATATGATTGTTACAAGAAAAACGCACATGTGGTAACAATGATCCCTTGGTACAATCATTTGGCTGAAAGTGAATTTAAGAAGTTTAAAATTAGAAATAACCATATGAAAAAATGTATTGTGAAAAAATTGTTTTAAAATTTACTAAATACCATCATATTAACAAAGAATGCTCAATGGTTATGAATAAGACAGCAATTTTAGAGCCATTAATGTTTACATTGATTTGCTGATATGATTTCAGTTCTGCTATTTGCTGACGCAGTCTGTAGCCTTGAAAAAGGTCACAAAACTTCCCTAGGCTTCAGGTTCCTCATTGTTAGATGTGGCAAGAAAATTATTAAAAACAATTTGTAAAACTGTGCCAACCTTGCTAAATAAGCATATTTTGTGAAACGTAATTTGTAGAAACATTTTAAAGTCAAACACATTGACAAAATAATGAATAATTAAATCTGTTTAAATGGTACTAAATAACTAGTGTGTGAAAAGCCAGTACTCAAGGAATAATTGTTTTCAAACATTTTCTTCAGTCAAAAATTTTTGGTGTAATTCATTAATTATTTATTATTTTTTTGAGACAGAATCTCTCCCTGTCACCCAGGCTGGAGTGCAGTGGCATGATCTCTGCTCACTGTACACTCTGCCTCTCAGGTTCAAGTGATTCTCCTGCCTCAGTGTCCTGAGTAGCTGGGAATACAGGCCAAGCCACCATGCCCAGCTAATTTTTCTATTTTTAGTAGAGATAGGGCTCCGCCATGTTGATCAGGCTGTTCCTGAGCTACTGACCTCAAGAGATCCGCCCTCCTGAGCCTCCTAAGTGCTGGGATTACCGGTGTGAGCCACTGTCCCTGGCCAATCCATTTATTTTTAATAACTTTCTTCTTTGGGAAAATCAGATGGAGCTGGACATGCAGATTCGAAACCAATTTTTAGCAGCAGCAGTTTTATTCCAGTGAGTTTGTTTTCTGGCTGCAAGAAAATAAATTATAAGAATATTCATGTTTTATTTAAGTGTATAAATTTATAAGTAAACCAAACACAAGCAACACTTTAATTATAAGAATATTCATGTTTTATTTAAAGGTATCAATTTATAAGTAAACAAAACACAAGCAACACTTCAACAGATTTTTGATTTCATATAAATGTTTGGACATCTGTGGCTATTTTTAAAAATATCATATTTGAAAAAATAAAAGTCAAAATACCTGTTGTCTCTATTTCAAGTTAGGGTATCAAATTCTAAAATTGCACAGAAGTGCAGATATCTCTTTGGCATGCTGATTTCCATTTCTTTGGCTATATGCCCAGACATAGGATTGCTGGAATCTGTAAAAGTCAAACTCATAGATGTAGCATGTAGGGTGATGATTATCAGAGAATGGGGAGGATGAGGGTGGAAAAGGGGAGAATGGTGACTATAATAAATTGCAAAGCATTCGTATATAAGTATATATATATATATAATTAACAAGCAGATTTTAAATGTTTCACTACAAAATAATAAGTGAGGTGATAAATTTGTTAATTGATTTGATCATTCCACAGTGTAAACACATTTCAAAACACCACATTGCACCCCATTAATACATACAATCATTATTTGTCAGTTAAGAAACCCCAAAGTGTCAGCACAGCAGAATTCTCTGCGGGAGGCTCTGGGGAAGAATCCACTTCCAAGCTTTCCCAGATTGTTTGCAAATTTCAGCTTCTTGTGGTTTTCTGACTGAGGTCCCCATTTTCTTGCTGGCTGTCAGCTGAGGGCTGCTGCTCACTCTTATTGGCCATATTATAGTCCCCTACATCAACCTTGAAAGCCAGAATGGCAGACTGTCACCCTGGCATGCTTCAAATCTTTCCTGCTTTTTCCGTCAGCTCCTTCTCTCTGATTCTTCCACTGCCTTCTTGCCCTTTGAAAGGCCCATATTTTTATATTTGGCTCATCTGCATAATCTGAAATAATTTTCCTGTTTTATGATTCAAAATTTAAAGCCATCTGCAAAATCCCCATCTGCCATCTACTGTATCATATTCATGGGTTCCAGAAATTAGGATGTGAACATCTTTGGAGGGCCATTATTCCACCTACCACAGCAAATATTGACATTTATACACATATTGTAGACACAAGGAGGAACAGTAGACTGTTACAACTCTTGTACATCATATCCTAAAAACAGATTAGTATTTTCCTAAAATAATTTATTTTTGTCTTCAGGCAGCACTAGTCTCTCTATATAATGGAATTCTATTATAGTAACATACATTCTGTTACATTACTTAGGGCTAAACTTCAGAATGTCTAATTGTTTTCTTTCTTTATTTTTAGGCCCCCTTTTCAGTGTTTTGGAACCAAACAGCCATTCATTCTCTATATGGGCACAACAGATGATATTTATTTATTTTATTTTATTTATTTTTTTTTTGAGATGGAGTTTTGCTCCTGTTGCCCAGGCTGGAGTGCCATGGCACGATCTCGGCTCCCTGCAACCTCCACCTCCCAGGTACAAGCGGTTTTCCTGCTTCAGCCTTCTGAGTAGCTGGGATTACAGGCATGCACCACCACACCTGGCTAATTTTGTATTTTTAGTAGAGATGGGGTTTCTCCACATTGGTCAGGCTGGTCCTGAACTCTGGACCTCAGGTGATCCGCCCCGCCTTGACCTCTCAAAGTGCTGGGATTAGAGGCTTGAGTCACTGCACCCGGCTGAGGATATTTACTTTATTTCTTTGCTATATAGACTTGCTTTCATAGCTGATGACATGATTATATGATACAATCTTGATCACAATTATTGCCTTGTCCTTTAAAGTACAGAACAGTTTGAAATTGGTGTTAATGGGATTTATTTTTTTAATACTCTAGGCTATAACATATACCCGGATATTACTAATTTATATTTTAATCTAGTCTTTAAAATTACATAATCAACCCCTAACTATTTTCTAAAATGAGTGAATACTGGCTCTTATTCTCCCACATAACCAGCTGTCTTTTTTAAATATTTTCATACTCTGATGATTTTTCCCTAGTCTTTCTCCCTAATTAGTGGTATTTATTGGTCTTCTTCTCTCTCTCCCTCCATCCCTTTTTTCTTCTGCCTCTTACTCCTTTTTACTTTTATCTCTTCCTTTCTCTCCTTTTAGTTTTTAAATTTTGTTTAGATTATTAAAGAGATACAATTCTGAGATCTCATGAGAGCAGTTTGTCAACATACACGCTTAGGAATTTCTTCCTGAATCACACTATCCACTCACCTAGTTAAATATTATTTTAGATCTCTATACAGCAGTTAATGGCCGCTTTTCAATATATGGCCTAGAAGATACTATGGAAACAGCTCATGGTTTCGCACTGCTTGATGGGTTAGAGTGTTAGAAAATGTTGTAGATTGAATTGGGAAACTCAAAATTCATGTGTTTAATCCCTAATCATTAATGTGACTGTTTGTAGATAGGACCTTTAGAAAGGTAATAAGGGTTAAATAATGTAATAAGGGTGAAACTCCAATGCAATAGAACTTGTGTCCTTATAAGAAGGGGGAGAAACCGGGAGTGTGTGGGTATAGAATGTACAGGAGAAGGGCCATCTGAGGACACAACGAGAAGGCAGTGGCCCTCTGCAAGCTACAGAGAGGCCTCACCAGAAACCAACCCTTCTGGTACCTTGATCTTGAACTTCCAGCCTAGACAACTGTGAGAAAATAACTTTCTGTTGTTTAAGCCACTCCATCTGTGTTATTCTGTCGTTTAAGCCACTCCATCTGTGGTATAATATCTCTAGCAGACTAAAGTACAGGGAACATGTAATTAATGGGATTCCTGGATCAGTTAAGTTTCCTCTACTTTTAAAATATCTTTAAAGATAGCCGTAAACCTGGGTGCCTTAACTTTGTATACAAAATATTTTTAAATGAATTTTTAATTGATACATTATAGTCGTACATATTTATGGGGTACAATTTTATGTGTGATACATACCTATGATATATAATCATCAAATCAGAGTAGTTAGTGTATCTTCATTCATTTATCATCTCATGCATTTATCATTTCTTTGTGGTAAGAACGTTCAAAAGCCTCTCTTCTAGCTATTTTGTAATATACAATATATATATAAGCTGCTTCAAAAATTCTTGATTAAAGTAACAACAATCTGAACATGCCCTATAGCTGTGAAGAAAGCAATGTGTAGAACATACTTCAATTTTTACAGACATCAAATGAAGGCATATTTAACTCGATTTTTTAAAAGTCCCTCTAAGGAGATTGTACTAAATTATTTAACAATTGCATGTAAGGTATTGAAATGATACCTGGATTAAAAATAAGTTGATTGAATTTTCCTTAAGGTGAAAGAAAAATTAAAAGCTAGAGAAAAAGATCAAAGGATTCATTGGCTATTTTAGAATTTCACAAGTGATTTGGCTTGTTTCAAAGAAATAATACCACAGTGTGGGATGACCAAATATTTTATAGACAGATATTCATAACATTACTTCTCAATATTATTTCTTATACTGTTTTTAGTTTATTATTGCTGCCATACAAATTACCATAAACTTAACACCTTAAAAGAGTGTAAATGTATCATCTTAATAAATCATAAGAAATCCAAATAAAACACAGAGATTAATTTTTTTGTTTGTTTAAAGAAAAGATCTGAAAGGAAAAAGAATTTCCTAAAAGTAGTGTTTTCGTTCTACTACTTCTAGATTTTTTATATATATGGGTGTATAATCCAAATTTTCTCTCTTTAGGATTCAGCTGATATGTAATATCTGGAAGTGGAATGAATCAGTGTACACTATCTAGTGCAGCAGTTTGTAAACTGTGATCCCTAGGTCCGCAGAATTCATGCTTCTATTTCACAGGGTGTTTCTGAGGAAATAAAGAGGAGTATGTGTCAGCAGAGATTCCAGATTTTGCCCTGTGATTGCCAGCCAACAATCCAACTTAAGGCCCAATTATTGGGCTTCTTGAAATAGCTGCATTGCAGAATTACGACTAATGCTGAAAACGTTAAAGAATATGATAAAAACCATTGAATTTTAAATGTTCTTTTATTATAGATTTGATCAAGGAAACCCCAAAAGGTTAAATTCTTTGCGCAGGCTTACACATTGAATTCGTGTAAGTCAGGCTTGAGCCAGATCTTTTGACTATTAATTTGGCATGCTTTTCACACAAGCACATTGCTTCATTTTTCACCTGCAATTCTCAGGAGTATTTCTTTTCTTTCCATAAGTGATGCCATTAATCCTCAATGATTGATTGTGTGTTCTTAGGGATTTCCAGATTGACTTTCTACCTTTGAAGCATATTAGTTTAGAGGAATAATACAGTTGATTGTTTTTTTTCCTACAAAATTTACTAGATAATTCATTGAATTGATCACACTGATTTCTATTTCTATATAATATAGTAAAGATTATAATATCCAAATGTATAACTTGATCTGATGTTTCCTGTAATTTAAATATAGTATGGACAATTGCAAAAGCTTTGCCTGTATTTAATTGAAATCATATAATTATTTTACTAGATGAACTTCATGGAATACATCATTCATTTAATAATTTTAGGGGGAGAGAAAGGAAAAGACTGAGATGCGAAGTTACATGGATACATTTGCATAGTTATTGGTGGCATCGAGTTATTCAGTTTTTCTAATTTTTAACCATTTTGCATCATTTTTTGTTTCACAGTTGTATTTTATTCAAGTGGCTCTTGAAATTTCAGCTATGCCAATAACAATGCAACCAAAATTGTGTTCACAGGAAGGTTTGGGGAATGTCGTACGTAACTTCTCATTTGGGTGTTCATAGTATATTTCATCATATTGATAGTTCTCAAAATGGCTGTAGTAAAGTTATTCTTAGCAAACATTCATCCCATTGTGTGTATGGGCTTCATGTGATAAAATGATTTCTTTGACAGGCTTTGCTGATGATCATATAATCTCAAACGGTTTCTCTAGGCATGTATGGCCTTTGGGAAACTGAGAATTTGGATATATCTTCGGCTTTTCAGCTGCTGGCCTCATGTGCAATCTTCTGATTGATGTACTTTCCCTCACATTGTGTCCTGGCAAGGCCAAAATTTTGAATATTCAGTTCTTTTTGAGGGTTCACTGTGGGTTCTGAGAGGATAAGCTGTTTTCCATACATCACAGAAACTAGATACAAAAGAAGATGATCCTTGTCCCTCCCTACCTGTCCAGTCCACTTAGTAGCCTCCTCTCAATATTTTTTCTATAACCATGATTAAGCCAGCAAGCCTCCCTCTTTGCAGTCATCCAGTTTTGAATGATTATTTTAGCGTTTCTCCCTTGGTTTAAGGAAAGGAGCCTGCTACTAAAATTCTACTCCTACTAGAAAAGAAGAGTACAGCTTCTGTTAAAAAATATGCCCTGCTTTTTTTAAAAAAGGCATATTTCTTATATAAACACACAGTGAGATGGAAGTACTTTGTTCTTTAGGATCTGTGAAAATGACACCTCTCAGTAAGTATAGGGAGGTGCTTGCCCTCACCACAGGTGATTCTCTGAGCTCAGAATGTGGGATCTATACTGCCTGGCCTTGGTTGTGGTTCTTGACTACCAGTTCTGCAAAAGAAGAAAAGGGCCCCTAGCACCTAATGCCATATATTTGGTGTCTTTGTTTTTCATCAATTTTTTTTCTTGATTTTCTAGTGTTTTATCATTCTAAAAGAATGCCACATCCAAAGACCCTCTTATATGTCTCAAATAATTTTTTCTTCACGAAATTTACAATTAGTTATTTTCAGAGCCCAATATTGCTTTGTATTTTGTACATTAGCAAAATGATTAATCTACATGTGCAGATTAGTTAATTACCCAAAGACTGCACATTATGAATATAGAGTAAATCTAATAAATCTAGGAAGATCAGAAAATACACATTTGACTCTTGAACAACACAGGTTGGAACTGCCTGGGTTCACTCATATGCAGATATCCCTCTGCCTCTGCCACATTGGGGAAGGCTAGACCAACCTCTCCTCTTCCTCCCTCTCCTCACCCTACTCAATATGAAGGCAACCAACATAAAGATCTTTGTGATGATCCACTTCCATGTAATGAATAGCAAGTATAGTTTCTCTTCCTTATGATTTTCCTTAATAACATTTTCTTTTCCTTGGCTTACCTTATTGTAAGAACATAGTATACAATACATATAACATACCAACTATGCATTAATTGACCATTTGTGTTATTGTTAAGGCTTCTGGTCCAGAGCAGGCTTTCAGCAGTTAAGCTTTGAGAAGCCAATAGTTGTATGTAGGTATTTGACTATGTGAAGAGTTGGCACCACTGTTAAAGGGCCAACTGTATACAGTTTGAATTTTTAAACCTAACATTTACATGGATTCCAAGTCAACTGCCTGTATTATTTTCCATAATCAATTAAGCGATTATTTAAATGTTTTAAAATATAAAAATATAAGTAACTTATATAGTTAAATATAATATAACCCAGTATTTCAGTGCTAATTGGAATTCATTTTAACAATGTAAAATGTAAATATAATCCAAGTTAACTTTATTCTTTCAAACAAGTTTTTTAATACATTCAGAATATTTGACCTTTATTTCAAGTATTCTCAGATACGTATGGGGCAGTGGATGTCCTTTAACCAACAAGGCAGGAATGTTTTATTATTGTTCATTCCATTAATTGATGCATAGGTTCCAAATTTATTCCACACTTTGAAATAAAAAGAACAAACTTTTTAGTCACAAAATTTGTAATTTCTTTGAGTTTTAGGAAATAGATATTAGCATGTTTTTGCTGATTAATCTTGTTTGCTGTTTGGCTTTTTGCATTTAATGTATTTGAGTAAGAATATAAGGAAAATGACGTTAAGCGATAACTTTCTGAGGGAGGTAGGCCCTCAGTTGTTTTTGTACATATTTATAAAAACA